>NC_074698.1:26521812-26530092 GCF_029448725.1 Salvelinus fontinalis
CTCCTTCTCCCAACAGTAGGGCCTGCACCCCTCCTTCTCCCAACAGTAGGGTCTGCTCCCCTCCTTCTCCCAACAGTAGGGCCTGCTCTGCTCCTTCTCCCAACAGTAAGGCCTGCTCCCCTCCTTCTCCCAACAGTAAGGCCTGCTCCGCTCCTTCTCCCAACAGTAGGGCCTGCACCCCTCCTTCTCCCAACAGTAGGGTCTGCTCCCCTCCTTCTCCCAACAGTAGGGCCTGCTCTGCTCCTTCTCCCAACAGTAAGGCCTGCTCCCCTCCTTCTCCCAACAGTAAGGCCTGCTCCGCTCCTTCTCCCAACAGTAGGGCCTGCTCCCCTCCTTCTCCCAACAGTAGGGCCTGCTCCGCTCCTTCTCCCAACAGTAGGGCCTGCTCCGCTCCTTCTCCCAACAGTAAGGCCTGCTCCCCTCCTTCTCCCAACAGTAGGGCCTGCTCCGCTCCTTCTCCCAACAGTAGGGCCTGCTCCGCTCCTTCTCCCAACAGTAGGGCCTGCTCCGCTCCTTCTCCCAACAGTAGGGCCTGATCCACTCCTTCTCCCAACAGTAGGGCCTGCTCCCCTCCTTCTCCCAACAGTAGGGCCTGCTCCCCTCCTTCTCCCAACAGTAGGGCCTGCTCCGCTCCTTCTCCCAACAGTAGGGCCTGCTCCGCTCCTTCTCCCAACAGTAGGGCCTGCTCCGCTCCTTCTCCCAACAGTAGGGCCTGCTCCGCTCCTTCTCCCAACAGTAGGGCCTGCTCCGCTCCTTCTCCCAACAGTAGGGCCTGCTCCCCTCCTTCTCCCAAAAGTAGGGCCTGCTCCCCTCCTTCTCCCAACAGTAGGGCCTGATCCACTCCTTCTCCCAACAGTAGGGCCTGCTCCCCTCCTTCTCCCAACAGTAGGGCCTGCTCCCCTCCTTCTCCCAACAGTAGGGCCTGCTCTGCTCCTTCTCCCAACAGTAGGGCCTGCTCCGCTCCTTCTCCCAACAGTAGGGCCTGCTCCACTCCTTCTCCCAACAGTAGGGCCCGCTCCCAACAGTAGGGCCAGCTCCACTCCTTCTCCCAACAGTAGGGCCTGCTCCGCTCCTTCTCCCAACAGTAGGGCCTGCCCCCCTCCTTCTTCCAACAGTAGGGCCAGCTCCACTCCTTCTCCCAACAGTAGGGCCTGCTCCGCTCCTTCTCCCAACAGTAGGGCCTGCTCCACTCCTTCTCCCAACAGTAGGGCCTGCTCCACTCCTTCTCCCAACAGTAGGGCCTGCTCCACTCCTTCTCCCAACAGTAGGGCCAGCTCCACTCCTTCTCCCAACAGTAGGGCCTGCTCCGCTCCTTCTCCCAACAGTAGGGCCTGCTCCGCTCCTTCTCCCAACAGTAGGGCCCGCTCCCAACAGTAGGGCCAGCTCCACTCCTTCTCCCAACAGTAGGGCCTGCTCCACTCCTTCTCCCAACAGTAGGGCCTGCTCCACTCCTTCTCCCAACAGTAGGGCCTGCTCCCCTCCTTCTCCCAAAAGTAGGGCCTGCTCCCCTCCTTCTCCCAACAGTAAGGCCTGCTCACCCTCCTTCTCCCAACAGTAGAGCCTGCTCCCCTCCTTCTCCCAACAGTAGGGCCTGCTCCCCTCCTTCTCCCAACAGTAGGGCCTGCTCTGCTCCTTCTCCCAACAGTAAGACCTGCTCCCCTCCTTCTCCCAACAGTAGGGCCTGCTCCCCTCCTTCTCCCAACAGTAGGGCCTGCTCCCCTCCTTCTCCCAACAGTAGGGCCTGCTCCGCTCCTTCTCCCAACAGTAGGGCCTGCACCCCTCCTTCTCCCAACAGTAGGGTCTGCTCCCCTCCTTCTCCCAACAGTAGGGCCTGCTCTGCTCCTTCTCCCAACAGTAAGGCCTGCTCCCCTCCTTCTCCCAACAGTAAGGCCTGCTCCGCTCCTTCTCCCAACAGTAGGGCCTGCACCCCTCCTTCTCCCAACAGTAGGGTCTGCTCCCCTCCTTCTCCCAACAGTAGGGCCTGCTCTGCTCCTTCTCCCAACAGTAAGGCCTGCTCCCCTCCTTCTCCCAACAGTAAGGCCTGCTCCGCTCCTTCTCCCAACAGTAGGGCCTGCTCCCAACAGTAGGGCCTGCTCCGCTCCTTCTCCCAACAGTAAGGCCTGCTCCCCTCCTTCTCCCAACAGTAGGGCCTGCTCCGCTCCTTCTCCCAACAGTAGGGCCTGCTCCGCTCCTTCTCCCAACAGTAGGGCCTGATCCACTCCTTCTCCCAACAGTAGGGCCTGCTCCCCTCCTTCTCCCAACAGTAGGGCCTGCTCCCCTCCTTCTCCCAACAGTAGGGCCTGCTCTGCTCCTTCTCCCAACAGTAGGGCCTGCTCCGCTCCTTCTCCCAACAGTAGGGCCTGCTCCGCTCCTTCTCCCAACAGTAGGGCCTGCTCCGCTCCTTCTCCCAACAGTAGGGCCTGCTCCGCTCCTTCTCCCAACAGTAGGGCCTGCTCCCCTCCTTCTCCCAAAAGTAGGGCCTGCTCCCCTCCTTCTCCCAACAGTAGGGCCTGATCCACTCCTTCTCCCAACAGTAGGGCCTGCTCCCCTCCTTCTCCCAACAGTAGGGCCTGCTCCCCTCCTTCTCCCAACAGTAGGGCCTGCTCCGCTCCTTCTCCCAACAGTAGGGCCTGCTCCACTCCTTCTCCCAACAGTAGGGCCCGCTCCCAACAGTAGGGCCAGCTCCACTCCTTCTCCCAACAGTAGGGCCTGCTCCGCTCCTTCTCCCAACAGTAGGGCCTGCCCCCCTCCTTCTTCCAACAGTAGGGCCAGCTCCACTCCTTCTCCCAACAGTAGGGCCTGCTCCGCTCCTTCTCCCAACAGTAGGGCCTGCTCCACTCCTTCTCCCAACAGTAGGGCCTGCTCCACTCCTTCTCCCAACAGTAGGGCCTGCTCCACTCCTTCTCCCAACAGTAGGGCCAGCTCCACTCCTTCTCCCAACAGTAGGGCCTGCTCCGCTCCTTCTCCCAACAGTAGGGCCTGCTCCACTCCTTCTCCCAACAGTAGGGCCCGCTCCCAACAGTAGGGCCAGCTCCACTCCTTCTCCCAACAGTAGGGCCTGCTCCACTCCTTCTCCCAACAGTAGGGCCTGCTCCACTCCTTCTCCCAACAGTAGGGCCTGCTCCGCTCCTTCTCCCAACAGTAGGGCCTGCTCCGCTCCTTCTCCCAACAGTAGGGCCTGCTCCGCTCCTTCTCCCAACATTAGGGCCTGCTCCCCTCCTCCCAACAGTAAGGCCTGCTCCCCTCCTTCTCCCAACAGTAAGGCCTGCTCCCCTCCTTCTCCCAACAGTAGGGCCTGCTCCGCTCCTTCTCCCGAAAGTAGGGCCTGATCCCCTCCTTCTCCCAACAGTAGGGCCTGCTCCACGCCTTCTCCCAACAGTAGGGCCTGCTCCCCTCCTTCTCCCAAAAGTAGGGCCTGCTCCCCTCCTTCTCCCAACAGTAGGGCCTGCTCTGCTCCTTCTCCCAACAGTAAGGCCTGCTCCCCTCCTTCTCCCAACAGTAAGGCCTGCTCCGCTCCTTCTCCCAACAGTAGGGCCTGCACCCCTCCTTCTCCCAACAGTAGGGTCTGCTCCCCTCCTTCTCCCAACAGTAGGGCCTGCTCTGCTCCTTCTCCCAACAGTAAGGCCTGCTCCCCTCCTTCTCCCAACAGTAAGGCCTGCTCCGCTCCTTCTCCCAACAGTAGGGCCTGCTCCCCTCCTTCTCCCAACAGTAGGGCCTGCTCCGCTCCTTCTCCCAACAGTAGGGCCTGCTCCGCTCCTTCTCCCAACAGTAAGGCCTGCTCCCCTCCTTCTCCCAACAGTAGGGCCTGCTCCGCTCCTTCTCCCAACAGTAGGGCCTGCTCCGCTCCTTCTCCCAACAGTAGGGCCTGCTCCGCTCCTTCTCCCAACAGTAGGGCCTGCTCCGCTCCTTCTCCCAACAGTAGGGCCTGCTCCGCTCCATCTCCCAACAGTAGGGCCTGCTCCGCTCCTTCTCCCAACAGTAGGGCCTGCTCCGCTCCTTCTCCCAACAGTAGGGCCTGCTCCGCTCCTTCTCCCAACAGTAGGGCCTGCTCCGCTCCTTCTCCCAACAGTAGGGCCTGCTCCCCTCCTTCTCCCAACAGTAGGGCCTGATCCACTCCTTCTCCCAACAGTAGGGCCTGCTCCCCTCCTTCTCCCAACAGTAGGGCCTGCTCCCCTCCTTCTCCCAACAGTAGGGCCTGCTCCGCTCCTTCTCCCAACAGTAGGGCCTGCTCCACTCCTTCTCCCAACAGTAGGGCCCGCTCCCAACAGTAGGGCCAGCTCCACTCCTTCTCCCAACAGTAGGGCCTGCCCCCCTCCTTCTTCCAACAGTAGGGCCAGCTCCACTCCTTCTCCCAACAGTAGGGCCTGCTCCGCTCCTTCTCCCAACAGTAGGGCCTGCTCCACTCCTTCTCCCAACAGTAGGGCCTGCTCCACTCCTTCTCCCAACAGTAGGGCCTGCTCCACTCCTTCTCCCAACAGTAGGGCCTGCTCCACTCCTTCTCCCAACAGTAGGGCCTGCTCCGCTCCTTCTCATAACAGTAGGGCCTGCTCCACTCCTTCTCCCAACAGTAGGGCCCGCTCCCAACAGTAGGGCCAGCTCCACTCCTTCTCCCAACAGTAGGGCCTGCTCCACTCCTTCTCCCAACAGTAGGGCCTGCTCCACTCCTTCTCCCAACAGTAGGGCCTGCTCCACTCCTTCTCCCAACAGTAGGGCCAGCTCCACTCCTTCTCCCAACAGTAGGGCCTGCTCCGCTCCTTCTCCCAACAGTAGGGCCTGCTCCACTCCTTCTCCCAACAGTAGGGCCCGCTCCCAACAGTAGGGCCAGCTCCACTCCTTCTCCCAACAGTAGGGCCTGCTCCGCTCCTTCTCCCAACAGTAGGGCCTGCTCCACTCCTTCTCCCAACAGTAGGGCCCGCTCCCAACAGTAGGGCCAGCTCCACTCCTTCTCCCAACAGTAGGGCCTGCTCCGCTCCTTCTCCCAACAGTAGGGCCTGCTCCACTCCTTCTCCCAACAGTAGGGCCTGCTCCACTCCTTCTCCCAACAGTAGGGCCTGCTCCACTCCTTCTCCCAACAGTAGGGCCTGCTCCGCTCCTTCCGACACTTGAAACTGCAGTGCCCAGCTGATAATCCCCCCAACAATTGCCTTGAAATTGAACCTAAACTATACCGAAACTAATTTCACACATATTACAGATTAAATACATCAAGTAAAGTATGATGGGGAGAATGGGTGAGTTGATGAGCGAGGAGAAGTGAAATAAGCATAATTATGTAATCACCAATTGTGAATGAAGAGCAGGGCGGGCAATTCTATTGTATTGATTCATTCAAATTATGGACCTAATCTTAAAATGGTGTGTACCCTATATCAGAGACGCTCTGCTATTTGACACCACACTCCAAAGAGCAAGTCCTGCAGGCTCTAGTTTTGTCTTATCTTGATTATTGTCTGGTCGTGTGGTCCAGTGTTGCAAGCAAAGACCTAGTTAAGCTGCAGCTGGCCCAGAACAGAGCAGCACGTCTTGCTCTTCATTGTAAACAGAGGGCTGATGTAAATACTATGCATGCCAGTCTCTCTTGGCTAAGAGTAGAGGAGTGACTGACTGTATCACTCCTTCATTTTATAAAATGTGTTGAGAATCTCAAATTGTTTGCATTGTCAACTTACACACAGCTCTGACACACACACTTACCCCACCAGACATGCCACCAGGGGTCTTTTCACGGTCCCAAAATCCAGAACAAATTCAAGAAAGCGTACAGTATAATATAAACACCTCCCCCTATTTGACCTAGATTGTTTGTGTGTATGTGTTGATATCTTGGCTACGTGTGTCTTTGTTTAAATTGATGTAGTTCTGTCCTTGAGCTGTTCTTGTCTATTAATATGATGTATTATGTCATATTTCATGTTTTGTTTGGACCCAGGAACAGAGGCTGCTGCTTGTGCAACAGCTAATAAGGATCCAAATAAAATAACCAAAATACCAAAAGCAGACTATTCAGCGAGAGCGTGCGTAATTATACATGCTGAACCGCTTTCAATCTCTGGGAAAATATCCACATGGGGCAGCAGGCGTGAGTGTCAGAGAATGTGGTGTTTGAGGCCTGTAGAACCGGAGGTTGGCAAGGAGAGCAATGTCTCCATGGACTATTTCCTCACTCCACTGTCATTGGTCAACAAGTTGCTTACAAAGAACACAGTGAGGTGGGAGCTCCTCCCTCTGCACAAAATAAGGCACCTGCACAGCCGTGACAACTGTGCTGAAGAATGACAAGACAACGGGACACAATCAAGAGAAAACAGGAGACTTATGTACTACTATTATGTCACATCGACAGTAGTGGAGAAGGTGGAACGTTTTAAGTTCCTAGGCATACACATCACGGACAAACTGAATTGGTCCACCCACACAGACAGTGTGGTGAAGAAGGCGCAGTAGCGCCTCTTCAACCTCAGGAGGCAGAAGAAATTTGGCTTGTCACCAAAAACACTCACAAACTTTTACAGATGCACAATCGAGAGCATCCTGTCGGGCTGTATCACCGCCTGGTACGGCAACTGCTCCGCCCACAACCGTAAGGCTCTCCAGAGGGTAGTGAGGTCTGCACAACACATCACCGGGGGCAAACTACCTGCCCTCCAGGACACCTACACCACCCAATGTCACAGGAAGGCCATAAAGATCATCAAGGACAACAACCACCCGAGCCACTGCCTGTTCACCCCGCTATCATCCAGAAGGTGAGGTCAGTACAGGTGCATCAAAGCAGGGACCGAGAGACTGAAAAACAGCTTCTATCTCAAGGCCATCAGACTGTTAAACAGCCATCACTAACATAGAGTGGCTGCTGCCAACATACTGACTCAACTCCAGCCACTTTAATAATGGAAAAATGGATGTAATAAATGTATCACTAGTCACTTTAAACAATGCCACTTCATATAATGTTTACATACCCTACATTACTCATCTCATATGTGTATACCGTACTCTACCATCTACTGCATCTTGCCTATGCCGTTCGGCCATCGCTTATCCATATATTTATATGTACATATTCTTATTCATTCCTTTACACTTGTGTGTATAAGGTAGTTGTTGTGAAATTGTTAGATTACTCGTTGGTTATTACTGCATGGTCGGAACTAGAAGCACAAGCATTTGGCTACACTCGCATTAACATCTGCTAACCATGTGTATGTGACCAATAACATCTGCTAACCATGTGTATGTGACCAATAACATCTGCTAACCATGTGTATGTGACCAATAACATCTGCTAACCATGTGTATGTGACCAATAACATCTGCTAACCATGTGTATGTGACCAATAACATCTGCTAACCATGTGTATGTGACCAATAACATCTGCTAACCATGTGTATGTGACCAATAACATCTGCTAACCATGTGTATGTGACCAATAACATCTGCTAACCATGTGTATGTGACCAATAACATCTGCTAACCATGTGTATGTGACCAATAACATTTGATTTGATTTACTACAACCAAACAAAGGTTGTGTCAAGCAAGTGAAAGTTACAAAAATGTTGTCATTTGACCGCATCTTTTGACCGTGCTTCTTGGTGGTTGGGGAAATATATATTTTTATTGTTGTTATAAAAGTAAGCTGTTACCCTGTTCCAAAGCATAAGCTTTCTCTTTCATAGTTGTAACAAAGGAACTCCACAAATAAAATAGATTGAACACTTGAATTTTGGCGTTTTTGTTTTTACATATAGCCTACAGTAACAAACTAATGAAAATGCTATTGTGTTATTTGAAATCAAATAAATCTCATATTGTAATGTTAGCCAAGGCCTTCATAAACACAACCACATTATTATTTTTGCTATAGCATATATGAAATATATGAATTCCACAGTCAGATTGACTGCTCATTAGCTTAAAGGGGGGTCCATGGAAGCCCAGCAGACCTCGTGTTAAAAGCTTCCATCTGATAAGCCCTCTGTTCTGTCCTACATACCAATAACAGGACACATCTGGTATACTGGAGCATGACTGATTCTCCATATGTATACTACCCTCCTCTGTACCCTGTTCTTCTCCCCTGGCAGTGCCATGTCCCAACCCCGACCCCATCACCCACCTTATCCTGGGCTCTCTCTCTCTCTTCCCTTCTCCCCTGGCAGTGCCATGTCTCAACCCTGACCCCATCACCCACCTTCTCCTGGGCTCTCTCTCTCTTCCCTTCCCCCCTGGCAGTGCCATGTCACAACCCTGACCCCATCACCCACCTTCTCCTGGGC
>NC_074698.1:26533593-26541212 GCF_029448725.1 Salvelinus fontinalis
GGGGAGGCAGAGAGAGAGAGAGAGAGATAGATAGATATAGAGAGAAAAAGAAAGAAGGGGGAGGCAGGGAGAGAGAGATATATAGATATAGATGAAGAGAGAGAGATATAGAGAGAGATAGAGACAGTGAGATAGATATTGAGATAAGGGGGTGGCAGAGAGAGTGAAGGGAGAGGCAGAGGCAGAGGGAGAGAGAAGGGGAGTGCAGTGAGAGAGAGAAGGGGAGTGCAGTGAGAGAGAGAGAGAGAGAGAGAGAGAGAGAGAGAGAGAGAAAAGGGGTAGGCATAGAGAGAGAAGGGGTATGCATAGAGAGAGAGAGAAGGGGGAGGCAGAGAGAGAGAGAAGGGGTATGCATAGAGAGAGAAGGGGGAGGCAGAGAGAGAGAGAGAAGGATAGAGAGAGAGAGGGGGGGTTGTGGTGTCTATAGACAATGAGAGAGGGTTGAGGTGTCTAAAGACAATGAGAGAGGGTTGTGTTGTCTATAGACAATGAGAGGGGGTTGTGGTGTCTTTAGACAATGAGAGGGGGTTGTGGTGTCTATAGACAATGAGAGCGGGTTGTGGTGTGTATAGACAATGAGAGCGGGTTGTGGTGTCTATAGACAATGAGAGGGGGTTGTGGTGTCTATAGATAATGAGAGGGGGTTGTGGTGTCTATAGACAATGAGAGGGGGTTGTGGTGTCTATAGACAATGAGAGGGGGTTGTAGTGTCTATAGACAATGAGAGGGGGTTGTGGTGTCTATAGACAATGAGAGAGGGTTGTGGTGTCTATAGATAATGAGAGAGGGTTGTGGTGTCTATAGACAAGGAGAGGGGGTTGTGGTGTCTATAGACAAGGAGAGGGGGTTGTGGTGTCTATAGACAAGGAGAGGGGGTTGTGGTGTCTGTGTCTATAGACAACAAAAGAGGGTTGTGGTGTCTATAGACAAGGAGAGGGGGTTGTGGTGTCTATAGACAAGGAGAGGGGGTTGTGGTGTCTATAGACAACGAGAGGGGGTTGTGGTGTCTATAGACAATGAGAGGGGGTTGTAGTGTCTATAGACAATGAGAGGGGGTTGTGGTGTCTATAGACAATGAGAGGGGGTTGTAGTGTCTATAGACAATGAGAGGGGGTTGTGGTGTCTATAGACAATGAGAGGGGGTTGTGGTGTCTATAGACAATGAGAGGGGGTTGTGGTGTCTATAGACAATGAGAGGGGGTTGTAGTGTCTATAGACAATGAGAGGGGGTTGTGGTGTCTATAGACAAAGAGAGAGGGTTGTGGTGTCTATAGACAAGGAGAGGGGGTTGTGGTGTCTATAGACAATGAGAGAGGGTTGTGGTGTCTATAGACAACGAGAGGGGGTTGTGGTGTCTATAGGCAACGAGAGAGGGTTGTGGTGTCTATAGACAATGAGAGAGGGTTGTGGTGTCTATAGACAAAGAGAGAGGGTTGTGGTGTCTATAGACAAGGAGAGGGGGTTGTGGTGTCTATAGACAATGAGAGAGGGTTGTGGTGTCTATAGACAACGAGAGGGGGTTGTGGTGTCTATAGGCAACGAGAGAGGGTTGTGGTGTCTATAGACAATGAGAGAGGGTTGTGGTGTCTATAGACAACGAGAGGGGTTTGTGGTGTCTATAGACAAGGAGAGGGGGTTGTGGTGTCTGTGTCTATAGACAATGAGAGGGGGTTGTGGTGTCTATAGACAACGAGAGGGGGTTGTGGTGTCTATAGAAAATGAGAGGGGGTTGTGGTGTCTATAGACAATGAGAGGGGGTTGTGGTGTCTATAGACAATGAGAGGGGGTTGTGGTGTCTGTGTCTATAGACAATGAGAGGGGGTTGTGGTGTCTGTGTCTGTAAACACCGAGAGAGGGTTGTGGTGTCTATAGACAACGAGCGAGGTTTGTGGTGTCTATAGACAACGAGAGAGGGTTGTGGTGTCTATAGACAATGAGAGGGGGTTGTGGTGTCTATAGACAATGAGAGGGGGTTGTGGTGTCTATAGACAACGAGAGGGGGTTGTGGTGTCTATAGACAACGAGAGGGGGTTGTGGTGTCTATAGACAATGAGAGGGGGTTGTGGTGTCTATAGACAATGAGAGGGGGTTGTGGTGTCTATAGACAATGAGAGGGGGTTGTGGTGTCTATAGACAATGAGAGGGGGTTGTGGTGTCTATAGACAACGAGAGGGGGTTGTGGTGTCTATAGACAATGAGAGGGGGTTGTGGTGTCTATAGACAATGAGAGGGGGTTGTGGTGTCTATAGACAATGAGAGGGGGTTGTGGTGTCTATAGACAATGAGAGGGGGTTGTGGTGTCTATAGACAATGAGAGGGGGTTGTGGTGTCTATAGACAATGAGAGGGGGTTGTGGTGTCTATAGACAATGAGAGGGGGTTGTAGTGTCTATAGACAATGAGAGAGGGTTGTGGTGTCTATAGACAATGAGAGGGGGTTGTGGTGTCTATAGACAATGAGAGGGGGTTGTGGTGTCTATAGACAATGAGAGGGGAAAATCTGAGGACCGTATGATGATTTGCTTCAATTTGACCCATTGATTCTCTAGGAATATAATGCATTGTGTATAGAGCCGTACCCCATAAGAAACCAAAATATAAGCTTGTTTAACTCCAATGTCTGAAAACAATGTAAATGTAAACAAACACTTTGCCTCAAAACATGGCTAAAATTATATTATTGATTATTGATATCATGGATGGTCAATCCTTGCATCCATAGCTCTGTCTATGTACATTTCACCATGTCATCACTTAGGTTTTTAGTGCCACAGGAGCGTGGAGGTAACTTTGTTATTGTTCCAATTAAGGATTCTAGTTTTAAACTGTATGTAGCATCATGTGAATAGGAAAGGAAAATATATGTATATCAAAAAAACCTTCCCCCCTCTCTCTCCACAGACACATTCTACTGGTCATGTACCTCTCTCCACAGACACATTCTACTGGTCATGTACCTCTCTCCACAGACACATTCTACTGGTCATGTACCTCTCTCCACAGACACATTCTACTGGTCATGTACCTCTCTCCACAGACACATTCTACTGGTCATGTACCTCTCTCCACAGACACCCTCTACTGGTCATTTACCTCTCTCCACAGACACATTCTACTGGTCATGTACCTCTCTCCACAGACACCCTCTACTGGTCATTTACCTCTCTCCACAGACACATTCTACTGGTCATGTACCTCTCTCCACAGACACATTCTACTGGTCATTTACCTCTCTCCACAGACACATTCTACTGGTCATGTACCTCTCTCCACAGACACATTCTACTGGTCATGTACCTCTCTCCACAGACACATTCTACTGGTCATTTACCTCTCTCCACAGACACATTCTACTGGTCATGTACCTCTCTCCACAGACACATTCTACTGGTAATGTACCTCTCACCACAGACACCCTGTACTGTCCCTTCTCTCTCCAGACACCCTGTACTGCCCCCCCCCCCCCTCTTTCCACAGACACCCTGTACTGTCCCTTCTCTCGCCACAGACACCCTCTACTGTCCCTTCCCCTCTCTCAACACAGACACCCTCTACTGTCCCTTCCCCTCTCTCGCCACAGACACCCTCTACTGTCCCTTACCCTCTCTCTCCACAGACACCCTCTACTGTCCCTTCCCCTCTCTCGCCACAGACACCCTCTACTGTCCCTTCCCCTCTCTCTCCACAGACACCCTCTACTGTCCCTTCCCCTCTCTCTCCACAGACACCCTCTACTGTCCCTTCCCCTCTCTCGCCACAGACACCCTCTACTGTCCCTTCCCCTCTCTCTCCACAGACACCCGGGCATCCCAGGACAGTGAGGTTCTCTCTCGTTATGGCTTCAGTCACATGGCAATTAGAGCATAAAGCGTCTGAAGTCTTTTTGTGTGGAAAACCTCACAGAGACATCAAAGGCTGCATCAGCACAACACCCAGATGCCATGGCTGTGTCACACACTCTCACACACAGAAACAGACAACACAGAAGAATAGGAGGATACACACAAACTCACACACAAACACACACACATACAGAGTGAGAGAGACAGCCATAAACAGTGCCAGGCGTGATGGTCGACATGACTTCAAGGGCAGGCAGCTATTAGACCTGGTCCCTGAACAGCCTTTAATGTAGAATTCCCTCTTCAACTCGTCTGGCTGATCCCTCTTCCCTACAACTTTAATATGTTTGGAAAACAACATAAAGGCAAACAACATATAGGCTAACAACATATAGGCTAACAACATATAGGCTAACAACATATAGGCTAATAACATATAGGCTAATAACACATAGGCTAATAACATAAAGGCTAACAACATATAGGCTAACAACATATAGGCTAACAACATATAGGCTAATAACATATAGGCTAATAACACATAGGCTAATAACATAAAGGCTAACAACATAAAGGCTAATAACATTAAGGCTAACAACAAAGGCTAACAACATAAAGGCTAACAACATAAAGGCTAATAACATATAGGCTAATAACATGAAAGGCTAACAACATAAAGGCTAATAACATATAGGCTAATAACATAAAGGCTAACAACATATATGCTAACAACATATAGGCTAATAACATAAAGGCTAATAACATATAGGCTAATAACATAAAGGCTAACAACACAAAGGCTAATAACATAAAGGCTAACAACATAAAGGCTAATAACATAAAGGCTAATAACATATAGGCTAATAACATAAAGGCTAATAACATATAGGCTAATAACATATAGGCTAACAACATATAGGCTAATAACATAAAGGCTTATAACATATAGGCTAACAACATATAGGTTACTGAAACAAAAGTTGGAAATAAAAGGACTGCCTAGTATTGTTGCAGCAGGTGCATAATTGCATGCTGAACTGAAGGGTGTCAATTTAGTCCAACAGTCCTACTCTTCATGACAGCTTCCTCATACCATGCTGACATAGAATGTGTGATTAAATACATGTTGACTAATATGAATGTTAAGTCGTTTGTTGTATGAGGTTATACTAAATCACCTGAAGCGGCAAGAATAGATTTGAGGTGAGGAAATTGAAAAAATTGAAATTAAATAGATAAAATCCAATATTCAAATATATGAATGGATAGGGGATAGAGAGAACAAAAGACAGAGAGAGAGAGAGAGCTGAGCTTGGACTGAACATCAATAGGGAGAAAGAGAGGGAGGGAGACAGGGACAATAAGAGACAGCTGCAGTTGGAAACAAGCTCATTTGTGGCATGTGACAAGTGGACGAGATTTAAAAACAATAGCTACCCCTACTCCAAATTCCCACCCACTCTCAGAAAATAATTTCTAATAGCAATGCTTATAAGAAATCAAAATGTGGAGCTGAATGTCATCTGCAATCTAATGACTTAGGTACTACAACACACAACAAACGTCAGCCATTGATCTCTCTGTCAGCATGAGACATGTGAAAGTGAAACAACATGCAGTCCTACCTCAATCACAACAAGATGTGATCTAATCAACATGCACAAATCACAAACATAACTCTAACCAACACACTGATGTGTCAACTCAACAACAGACAGAGCCCAATGGCTATAGGATGTCTGGGAGGAAGGGAAGACAGGACTGGCCTGACAAAACCATCTATAGGGACTGATCAATCGTTCAATTACAAGGCAGAGAGAGAGACAGACACATACCCCCTCCCCCTAAGACACAGCGTTCTTGTCCAGCTGTCTGTTGTGCCGTCTTCTCTCTCATCAGACTCCCTTCCTCAGCTCAGACTCACGCTGTCATCAGGCCCTTCATTTCTCCCGGTCTTGTTAATCACTTACTGGGGGGAAAAGTTATTTGAAAGTTTTGCCAGGGTTATTATTTAGTCCATCACAGTGTTAAGGAGAGACCCCTCTGAGGATCTGACTCTCTCCCATGCTGTTTGAAGTCCAGATGTTTCTCAGAAAATATATTTTCAGGACGTGTGAGAGGGTAAAAAACGGAATTAGCCATAAAAATGAGTTGAGTGAAGTCGCTGTAAGAAAACTAAATAATGGCTTTGGACGAGCCAATAGAATGATCACGTTTCTGTTGTTCAGGACAACAGAGCTTAAATGAATTTGTAATGTTGGTGTAGTTTCTGAAGTGGAATTCTTTGGACAGACAAATAAGGAAACAGACTCCAATGTCCTCAGAGCAGGAGAAACAATAGCATTGACTAAGTGAAATACATATCACTCCTAAACAACAGTTAGTCCATTTAAATATCCAGCTGCTTGAGGAGAGGACAGATCCACTGTGCCGTGGCAGACAGTCAGAACACTGACAAAACTATTTATTAGGTTTAAAAACAAGAGAAAACATAAGTATTGCACCAGAATATGGACTGTGTTTGGGGACAGAGAGGATAGCGTGTCTCTTGAGAGTGTGTTTGAGATAGGGAGTGTGTGTGTGTGTCTCCCTCTCTCTGTAACTCTCTCTCGGTCTCTCTAATAGGGCTCTCTTCCACCCTCCTGTGCCACTGATCGGCTAACAGAGCAGCACAGAGCTGGCTGCAGGCTAACACATTTACTGAGAGCTGTTGTCCTGGCTGCACGGACTGGCAACTGATGCTGCTTTTTCAGCTCATCCTTTCATCTTCAAAGATAATGGTTGAAATAGAGGACTATGAGCGTGGCAAAAGCCCAGTTGACGGTTTTGGATGGGAAAAGCATCACAATGATGACCCCAAGGCTGAGGAGGAGGATTTGGGATAATTCCCTCTGTATGTTGGACGCCAACTCCAAACTCCCAACCCAGCATCACACCAATTTCCAAATAACTATTTCATCATTAGTTGATGATACAGCAAACACCACAGCAGCCGCAAAAAGGCACAAGAGAAGGGCCCTTAACTGGAAACGAAACATGTCATTTAAACAGCACTGTCACTGCACAAAGCTCATTTAAACAGCACTGTCACTGCACAAAGCTCATTTAAACAGCACTGTCACTGCACAAAGCTCATTTAAACGTCACTGTCACTGCACACAGTTCATTTAAACAGCACTGTCACTGCACACAGCTAATTTAAAACAGCACTGTCACTGCACAAAGCTCATTTAAACGGCACTGTCACTGCACAAAGCACATTTAAACAGCACTGTCACTGCACACAGCTAATTTAAAACAGCACTGTCACTGCACAAAGCTCATTTAAACGGCACTGTCACTGCACAAAGCACATTTAAACGGCACTGTCACTGCAAAAAGCTCATTTAAACGGCACTGTCACTGCACAAAGCTCATTTAAACGGTACTGTCACTGCACAAAGCTCATTTAAACGGCACTGTCACTGCACAAAGCTCATTTAAACGGCACTGTCACTGCACAAAGCTCATTTAAACAGCACTGTCACTGCAGAAAGCTCATTTAAACGGCACTGTCACCGTACAAAGCTCGATTAAACGGTACTGTCACTGCACAAAGCTCATTTAAACGGCACTGTCACTGCACAAAGCTCATTTAAACGTCACTGTCACTGCACACAGCTCATTTAAATGGCACTGTCACTGCACAAAGCTCATTTAAACGGTACTGTCACTGCACAAAGCTCATTTAAACGGCACTGTCACTGAACAAAGCTCATTTAAACGGCACTGTCACTGC
>NC_074698.1:26543075-26567520 GCF_029448725.1 Salvelinus fontinalis
AGCAGGGTAACACAGACAGTTGTCTCTGTCCAGACTTCAGGCCTTTATTTAGCAGGGTAACACAGACAGTTGTCTCTGTCCAGACTCCAGGCCTTTATTGAGCAGGGTAACACAGACAGTTGTCTCTGTCCAGACTTCAGGCCTTTATTTAGCAGGGTAACACAGACAGTTGTCTCTGTCCAGACTTCAGGCCTTTATTGAGCAGGGTAACACAGACAGTTGTCTCTGTCCAGACTCCAGGCCTTTATTTAGCAGGGTAACAATGACAGTTGTTTCTGCCCAGACTCCAGGCCTTTATTTAGCAGGGTAACACAGACAGTTGTCTCTGTCCAGACTCCAGGCCTTTATTGAGCAGCGTAACACAGACAGTTGTCTCTGTCCAGACTCCAGGCCTTTATTGAGCAGGGTAACAATGGCAGTTGTCTCTGTCCAGACTCCAGGCCTTTATTTAGCAGGGTAACAATGACAGTTGTCTCTGTCCAGACTCCAGGCCTTTATTTAGCAGGGTAACACAGACAGTTGTCTCTGTCCAGACTTCAGGCCTTTATTTAGCAGGGTAACACAGACAGTTGTCTCTGTCCAGACTCCAGGCCTTTATTGAGCAGGGTAACACAGACAGTTGTCTCTGTCCAGACTCCAGGCCTTTATTTAGCAGGGTAACACAGACAGTTGTCTCTGTCCAGACTCCAGGCCTTTATTGAGCAGGGTAACAATGACAGTTGTCTCTGTCCAGACTCCAGGCCTTTATTTAGCAGGGTAACACAGACAGTTGTCCCTGTCCAGACTCCAGGCCTTTATTTAGCAGGGTAACACAGACAGTTGGTCAGGGAAGGGGCTCCAGCAGAGTATCCTGGATAACAACAAATGGTGATGAGGACAGGAAAGAGAACTCTTGTGCTCCACCACCTCCTGCTGCATCTCCTTCTCCTCCTGCGTAGTCTCCTCTTCCTCCTGCATCTCCTCCTGCATCTCATCCTCCTCCATGTTGACCACGACTCGTTTGTTGTTCTTCCCAACTGGTTGGGTGGGGTGGAGGCCAGCCTATTTATTAGACTCATCCTACCATGTGAAGGGGATGAGTCGGGATTACTCATCCTCACGACATGTGGCTGACATCCGCTCCCTCTGCCAGCTTTCCATAGTCAGGAAGAGAGAGAGTAAGTGAGCAACACAATCCTTCCAGAGAATCCAGGAAGAGAAGGAAGAGCGGGAAAGCAGGGCCTGGATCCAATCACCTCGCCAGGAATTGATTCCCCAAATCCTGACAGTCCCATCGGGACAGATTCCATTGTCTGTCTTCCTCACACACAAGATAGTGTGGGTGATTGGTTTGATGGAATGTTGAATACCACGTAAGCCTCACAATAGTGAAAAGTACTAAGTAGTAGGAATTAAGTAGTGCATTTAAGCTATGCTTGCCAGTTTCAGAAAGCGTTCATATTTTCTGGTTGCATCAACAAAATACTCTGCTTTTCAACATTCCTCTTTCAAAACTCTCAATACTTTTCAGAATCTGTGGAGGTTGAATGCCCCATTTATTTCCATCTGTATGACAGAGTTTGAAAGGGGTAAACTATGGTCTATGGTAATGCAAACCTACTTCATAATATGGGACTTAAAGTAATGTTAAAAAAACTAATCTTTCTAATTGACTCATTCATGCCCCTTCCTGTCCCCTGTAACTATTCCCCAGGTCCTTACCGTAAATGAGAATGTGCTCTCAGTCAACTTACCTGGTAAAATAAGGGTTAAATAAATAAATACAAATAACATACGTAAATTCTGGAGCCCAACTGCGGCTCTCCAAGAACCCTAACCACAGAGAGAAGTTTTGTTTTATTTATTTTTAATTGGTGGAGGGGAGATTTTGGGGTGTGTTGTGGCTCGATGTGACTCCACATAATCGTATGGTCGGGCGATGGCCATGGCAGAGACAGACAGACTAACCAGAATAGTAGAGTGGGTGCCAACAGATACCTCAAATCATAGTTGAGAAAGTGTGTTCAGGGTAGCTGTGTGTGTGTGTGTGTGTGTGTGTGTGTGTGTGTGTGTGTGTGTGTGTGTGTGTGCGTGCGTGCGTGCGTGCGTGCGTGTGCGTGTGTAGTAAGATGAGATGTTTTCTTCCACTGAAAAGAGCAGGCCATATAGAAAGCTGTCACCTCTGCCATATAGAACAGTGCGTACTGTACACATAACCCTGTCTTACTGTCAAATGTATGGAGAGGATGAACTAACAATGTTTCTAAAACATTTGACTGTTTGACCTTGAAATGCTACAGTTTAAATGCCATCTTTCTATAGTTCTAATCATATTTCTATTCATTCATTTATGGCCAATAATGTCAAATAGTAAAGACCATATATTTATTTTATTCCCCATTTAAGTCTAAATGCTTATAAATCTAGGCCTATACTATTTCATACTAGGCCTACTTCTTAAAAATAATAATAATCTTAATGATAGAAAATAAAGTTTCTTAACGGTGAAACTCCATTTCGTTCTGTTGTTCGTACGCAGTTGTGTAACCTGGGAACCATCTGTGCCCGCCGTTCGCTGCAAAAACATTTGAGAGTCGCCGTTTGTCCAAATGTCCAGAAATATTGAATGTGCACGGCTGGACCCCTAGTCTCCAGCCAGGAGCCAATAAACAAGCCCTCGCCATGCTGACATTCTACATTTCATCTGGAGGCTTGAGGAGTCAAATACATCCCGGACGGGGGCTGCTCTGTCAAATGGCTTCCCACAGCGTCTCCATGCTAGCCAGGCAGGAGAAGCGGCGAGGAGAGGGGAGATGGAGGGAAGAGAGTGGAGCAGGGCTGCAGGGAGATAAAACCTGCTGGAATCATAATAGTGTTAAATAGGCTTGGGGATGGGGACTCCATCAATTTAACGCCAAATGTCATATAGCCATTGTAGTGGTAGTGTGTTGTTGTGATGGGAAAGTAACTGGTGCTTATGGGAGGGAGATGGCTACCTGCGGTGAGGGGAGAATGCCATGTACAGCTTGTTCCTCCGTAGGGGGATTACGGGGCACTCGCCGTATGCGGCTGATACACGGCTGATACCGACCCCGGTGAACCAGGGAAAGAAAGGAGAGAAATGCAACCCAGGGTTTGGGGAATAAAAGGCCAGAGCTACTGCACAGCGAGCAAGAGCCTTCCTTTCCTTTATCTGGCAACCTGTGGTTTCCAGGCGTTTCAAGTCTTTTCACTTCTAGCACGGAACCCTGCCGCGAAACCAGGAATGAAATACAGAATCGCATTAGAAGTTAGCACTGTATGATAATATTAATTTATTTCGGTTTAATAGGCATTTAACTTTTCCTTTCATTTGCGGTTCTTCCTACAACAACAACGGTCCTTCCTATTTTATTTCGCAAATAAAATAATTTAGGATTTAAGTAAGAATTTGGAATTCTTTCCTTTCCGCTCACACACACCTGCACCCCTACAAAACATCCGCCTGCAAAACGCAAATTTTGCTCAGAAATTGCACCTAGCAGCAGGTGAGAACGTCCTACTCGCAGCGTTTTTGAAAGCCCATCACCACAGAACGTTAATGGCTAAACAAAATGGTGACCAGGAGGGAACTTGCGGGAGAGCGGTGCGGACCAGAGGAGAGTAGTGAGACCTCCTACCTGGGCGTCGCGTTGCCTCCACTCCTGGGTCTGCTGCTGGTGCTGGTGCAGGGCGGCCCGCGCCTCCCTCTCCATGGTGCCCACCTCCCGCTGGCGCTGCTGGACCAGATTGTCCCTCTCCGTGCTGTAATGCTGCTGTAGACGCATCCTCTCCTGCTCCTGCCCTGCACGCTGCTCGCACATCTGATTGGACAACAGGAGGTGAGAGGAAGAAGACTACAATCAGCCCCAGCTCTGTCGTCATGACAATTTGTCCATCAATCCACCCATACATCCCTTCCATCCCTCCCCATACTCCAATGCGCCCCGCCGTTGCACAAAGGACAGGACCAAAAAAAAGAGAAAGTTTGTCTCTTGCCTCACGACTCGATGACTCCACGACATAATGCAATTCATTTACATCATTATTACCTCACACTGTTTCCATCCCACTATCTCTCGCTCTCTTTCTCCAAATCGGACTCCTGCCGCCTCTCTCCTATCGGCATATAAATGAGCAGTTAGCTTGGACTGTCTATGCAGAGAGGCTGTGAGGGGTTAGCCATCTGGCTACTAGAGGAGCTACCCTCGCCCCATGCTATGAGTCTCACAGCGTGGGGAAATGGGCTTAGTAAGGGCGATGCCTATCATCATTATACTACGCCCCACTCAGAGGACGTGAGGAGAAGGAAGACAGGAACAAACTTCGGAGGGGAGAAATGTACAAAAAGCGGAGAGGAGATGGAACGTGTCACTTCAATCATATTCATTCAGAGTCCGACAGACTGCCGCAGAAGAATCAAATCATACAATCTCAGTGTTTGCGTTCAAATTTGGTTGCCTATCGCCGCTAAATGATCGTAGCTGTACGGGTCTATGCTGACAATGAGAGAGTATTTAGAGGACGAAATAACAAAAAGCTTCCCACAAGCTGACCAACAGAAATGCTGCCCTAACCGACACACTGAGACAGTGAGTCATCGTCTGATGGAATTAACAGAAAACCTAAAAGAAAAAAGAGACGGGGAAAAATACAAAAGAATCCTCCAAAAGAAAGAACCCCTTTACAAACATACCATGCTGTCAGTCAGTTGAGCTAAGCTATCCCAGAGTCTACAGACCGCACCACTCTACAGCGTTAGCTCTGTTAGCCTAGCGCTGCGGATCTGAGACAAGTCACCTGCTGTGAGGTAAAGCCTGGTGGCGGAGTGTTGAGAACGCTAAAGCCCAAGCACCGCCTGTGTCTTCTTTTTCCCAGGCTCCGCGCTCTCTGCTCTCACTCCCCCATGGCGGGGTACCCATGACCTTGTCCCATCCCCGTGGTGTGCTCCCCTGCCAGGGCTGTGACGGGCCAGCAGGGGCCCTGGGCTGGGGCCCAGCTCCAGCTCTGAAGCTAATCCTCCACACATTGTGCTCCCCCGGCACCCTACCTGGGCCTGCCACAGACAGGACAGACACACAGACAGGACAGACACACAGGACAGAGACTAGGCAGTTAGGGAGCACTAGTCCCAGCCCATAGGTTTAGACCACAGGTTTAGCCCCAAGCTCCAGACACTGCTTACGCTTAGGCTAATGCTATTCTGGTGATGAATGGGTATATCGACAGATTCCTCACTCAGTGAAGGCCACAAAGACACTTCTATTAGCCACGCAGGATTTCAGGGTTTCCCCACTACTTGCGTTTGGATAGATTTGCAAACTGGAAGGAAAGGGAGGGATGACTGAATCAAATATTCTACCTGGAGATTCTCTGTGTTTCTTTTATTGCTGTCGCACATCTACATTTGTAAGGAATTAGTCAGTATGTATACATTCTACCAAAACACACACACACTACTAAAACACACACACACACTACTAAAACACACACACACACACTACTAAAACACACACACTACTAAAACACACACACACACATTACTAAAACACACACACACACACACTAATAAAACACACACTACTAAACACACACTAATAAACACACACTAATAAACACACACTAATAAACACACACATTACTAAAACACACACACACACACACTACTAAAACACACACTACTAAACACACACTAATAAACACACATACTCACACACTTGGGACATAAACAGTAGTTTTCAGAAAGACATCCCGCAGCTCATTTCTAGAGCAAAATCCTCTTAGACAGTTTACCACAAACACAAACAAAGCATTGTGTGAGACCGGCCTGGCCATCTTCCGTGTTATTGTCATTGGAGATGTTCGGCTTTGCTGGTCCCACAGAGTTAATACATGACATCTGCTCTATAATTCAATTCCATTCACTATGATAGAATTCATTCAGTAATATAATAGAGACCCAAATCATATCCAGCAACTGGATTTCACAGTCATGCAGAATCACGCCACAGATCATGATTCATATCTCCACAGCATGTCAGAGTCTGATGGGCTGACTGATAGGCGGCTAATTCCTACGCAAAACTACAACAACAGCGTGACACCCGGCGACAGGAGAGACAAGTGGGGAAGCTTTGGCTTACTGTTTCGTGTGACCGTCCCGATTTCATTTCAGGGCTTTGGTTTTGAGAGAGAGAGAGGGGGGGGGGGGGGGGGGGGGGGGTTGGAAGTGGGCAGGAAGGCCGAGCTAGATCTGTTTTCAAAAAAGTAACTTTACAAAAGGAGGCTGAGGAGGAGAAAGAGAAAAGGAGGGAGAGAGGGATGATGGAGAAACACAAACATCCTGGTTACGTCACAGGCTTGGTGAAAAAAGGGCTTCTGGGTGCTGAGGCTCTTAAAGGGGCCGGTGTGGCCACGACACAGCAGGAGAGGGCCTGGGAGAACAGATACACAGCGTGAGTCCTGTCACTGAGAGAGTCTAGAGAGAGATGGTGTTACAGAACAGCGTGTGTCCTGTCACTGAGTGAGTCTAGAGAGACGGTGTTACAGAACAGTGTGTGTCCTGTCACTTAGTGAGTCTAGAGAGACGGTGTTACAGAACAGTGTGTGTCCTGTCACTGAGAGAGTCTAGAGAGACGGTGTTACAGCACAGCGTGAGTCCTGTCACTGAGTGAGTCTAGAGAGACGGTGTTACAGCACAGCCTGCGTCCTGTCACTGAGTGAGTCTAGAGAGACGGTGTTACAGCACAGCCTGCGTCCTGTCACTGAGTGAGTCTAGAGAGATGGTGTTACAGCACAGCCTGCGTCCTGTCACTGAGAGAGTCTAGAGAGACGGTGTTACAGAACAGTGTGTGTCCTGTCACTGAGAGAGTCTAGAGAGACGGTGTTACAGCACAGCCTGAGTCCTGTCACTGAGAGAGTCTAGAGAGACGGTGTTACAGCACAGCCTGTGTCCTGTCACTGAGTGTGTCTAGAGAGACAGTGTTACAGCACAGCCTGCGTCCTGTCACTGAGTGAGTCTAGAGAGACGGTGTTACAGCACAGCCTGCGTCCTGTCACTGAGAGAGTCTAGAGAGACGGTGTTACAGAACAGTGTGTGTCCTGTCACTGAGAGAGTCTAGAGAGACGGTGTTACAGCACAGCCTGCGTCCTGTCACTGAGTGAGTCTAGAGAGACGGTGTTACAGAACAGTGTGTGTCCTGTCACTGAGAGAGTCTAGAGAGACGGTGTTACAGCACAGCCCGCGTCCTGTCACTGAGAGAGTCTAGAGAGACGGTGTTACAGAACAGTGTGTGTCCTGTCACTGAGAGAGTCTAGAGAGACAGTGTTACAGCACATCCTGTTTCCTGTCACTGAGAGAGTCTAGAGAGACAGTGTTACAGCACAGCCTGTGTCCTGTCACTGAGAGAGTCTAGAGAGACGGTGTTACAGCACAGCCTGCGTCCTGTCACTGAGTGAGTCTAGAGAGACGGTGTTACAGCACAGCCTGCGTCCTGTCACTGAGTGAGTCTAGAGAGACGGTGTTACAGCACAGCCTGCGTCCTGTCACTGAGTGAGTCTAGAGAGACGGTGTTACAGCACAGCCTGCGTCCTGTCACTGAGAGAGTCTAGAGAGACGGTGTTACAGAACAGTGTGTGTCCTGTCACTGAGAGAGTCTAGAGAGACGGTGTTACAGCACAGCCTGAGTCCTGTCACTGAGAGAGTCTAGAGAGACGGTGTTACAGCACAGCCTGTGTCCTGTCACTGAGTGAGTCTGGAGAGACAGTGTTACAGCACAGCCTGCGTCCTGTCACTGAGTGAGTCTAGAGAGACGGTGTTACAGCACAGCCTGCGTCCTGTCACTGAGAGAGTCTAGAGAGACGGTGTTACAGAACAGTGTGTGTCCTGTCACTGAGAGAGTCTAGAGAGACAGTGTTACAGCACAGCCTGTTTCCTGTCACTGAGAGAGTCTAGAGAGACAGTGTTACAGCACAGCCTGTGTCCTGTCACTGAGAGAGTCTAGAGAGACAGTGTTACAGCACAGCCTGTTTCCTGTCACTGAGAGAGTCTTGAGAGACGGTGTTACAGCACAGCCTGTGTCCTGTCACTGAGAGAGTCTAGAGAGACGGTGTTACAGAACAGTGTGTGTCCTGTCACTGAGAGAGTCTGGAGACGGTGTTACAGCACAGCCTGCGTCCTGTCACTGAGTGAGTCTAGAGAGACGGTGTTACAGAACAGTGTGTGTCCTGTCACTGAGAGAGTCTAGAGAGACGGTGTTACAGCACAGCCTGCGTCCTGTCACTGAGTGAGTCTAGAGAGACGGTGTTACAGAACAGTGTGTGTCCTGTCACTGAGAGAGTCTAGAGAGACAGTGTTACAGCACAGCCTGCGTCCTGTCACTGAGTGAGTCTAGAGAGACGGTGTTACAGAACAGTGTGTGTCCTGTCACTGAGTGAGTCTAGAGAGACAGTGTTACAGCACAGCCTGTGTCCTGTCACTGAGTGAGTCTAGAGAGACGGTGTTACAGCACAGCCTGTGTCCTGTCACTGAGTGAGTCTAGAGAGACGGTGTTACAGAACAGTGTGTGTCCTGTCACTGAGAGAGTCTAGAGAGACGGTGTTACAGCGCAGCCTGTGTCCGGTCACTGAGTGAGTCTAGAGAGAGATGGTGTTACAGCACAGCGTGTGTCCTGTCACTGGGTGAGTCTAGAGAGACGATGTTACAGCACAGCCTGTGTCCTGTCACTGAGTGAGTCTAGAGAGACGGTGTTACAGCACAGCCTGTGTCCTGTCACTGAGTGAGTCTAGAGAGACGGTGTTACAGCACAGCCTGCGTCCTGTCACTGAGTGAGTCTAGAGAGAGACAGTGTTACAGCACAGCCTGTGTCCTGTCACTGAGGGGCTCCTGTCATTGAGATGTGCCTGGGTCTAGTGGCACAGTAGAGCTGCTAACAGAGGACAAGGGGGGTGTGACAGGACTGGACAGCCTGAGAATTGGGAAAGAGACAGTGAGGTAACGGGACACTGCTACTGTTGCCCCAGGAGGGTTACTCCAAACCTCAGGGAGGGGGAGTGTGAGAACTGTCTGGCCTCAGAAGGGTGAAGAGAAGGGGAGAGGGAGAACTGTCTGGCCTCAGCAGGGTGAAGACAAGGGAAGAGGGAGAACTGTCTGGCCTCAGCAGGGTGAAGACAAGGGGAGAGGGAGAACTGTCTGGCCTCAGCAGGGTGAAGACAAGGGGAGAGGGAGAACTGTCTGGCCTCAGCAGGGTGAAGAGAAGGGGAGAGGGAGAACTGTCTGGCCTCAGCAGGGTGACCAGAAGGGGAGAGGGAGAACTGTCTGGCCTCAGCAGGGTGAAGACAAGGGGAGAGGGAGAACTGTCTGGCCTCAGCAGGGTGAAGAGAAGGGGAGAGGGAGAACTGTCTGGCCTCAGCAGGGTGACGAGAAGGGGAGAGGGAGAACTGTCTGGCCTCAGCAGGGTGACGAGAAGGGGAGAGGGAGAACTGTCTGGCCTCAGCAGGGTGACGAGAAGGGGGGGGGGGGGACTGTCTGGCCTCAGCAGGGTGAAGAGAAGGGGAGAGGGAGAACTGTCTGGCCTCAGCAGGGTGACCAGAAGGGGAGAGGGAGAACTGTCTGGCCTCAGCAGGGTGACCAGAAGGGGAGAGGGAGAACTGTCTGGCCTCAGCAGGGTGACCAGAAGGGGAGAGGGAGAACTGTCTGGCCTCAGCAGGGTGAAGACAAGGGGAGAGGGAGAACTGTCTTGCCTCAGCAGGGTGAAGACAAGGGGAGAGGGAGAACTGTCTGGCCTCAGCAGGGTGAAGACAAGGGGAGAGGGAGGATTCGATTCTTCACAGTGGGGAGTGTAGAAGTGTGCCCTGTGTGTACGTGTCAGCGTTTCTGTGTCTATGAGAGTTTCGGTGTGTCGATGCGTTTCCTAGACCTAGACCTTGTCTCATTTGTTGTCCCCAAATATCTGAGGAGCAGGACAGATTAGGGGTTTCCGTGGGGTCCAGGGGTTACGACACCATCTATAACAGCCTCATGACCTCCCTACGTCAGTTCAACGTCAAGGAGCAGGGCTGTGAAGGGCCGGCGTGACGTCCTAATGACCTGGAGGTCAGAGGGAAACAACTGCTCTATACATGGAGCCTCTTTTAAAACGCTCACTGCACTTAAATATTGTCAGAACTCTGCTAATTGTCTTTGACACCTTCTGTCACATACTGTTCTCCATTTAAAAGGGATTATGATATTTACATACCGGTAAACATTTTCAGATTCAGCAACACTGACACACCAACAAAGGAATATTACAACTAGGATAAAAACCTGCTTTTGACGACAAACACAAACTATTTAATGGTAGGACTGAAACACAACTGTCACTACAACAATGAGTCCTGTGAAAACACTTTCAGATCTTCAATTGAGCTCCACTTCTGCTCCTCACTTTAACTCCAATTTAATGGGCATTTTATGTGGATTTTAAATAAATAAAAGGAGAATTCACGATACGATTATATTCAAACTTCAATAACCCCTGTATCGAGAGATGATTAGGAAAAGCGCAACCTCAAACCGACGATTCCACCACGGACCAAATCGGAAACGGAAAACCATTACTCTATTCGCCACCAAAACATTGCTCTCATATCCTCCACTCCAAAACATTCTGAGCGATTACCACGCACCACTAGTCTGTCTGCGTGTGGGGAATGAGAGTTGGGATGGTTATTAGGCGGGAGGTGGAGAGATAGATGTGTTTTTAAAGGGCTCGGGAAATCAATCATGTCTTTGACACGGACTGTAATCACAGATGATACCCTAGTTACTGACTGGATACAGTGAGAATGAGTGGACTCTCTAGTGTCACAGATATGAGGTTGGATCACAACAATACCGAATATTACTCATTGGACAACGTAGCCGACACAAAGGTGATATTAAAAACATCTGTTATTACACCAGTTAAAACCCAGGCTACATATACAGTATGCTCTGTAAACATGTAATGGTCTCTCTGTGTCTAGTCGTTTCAACCGATGACACCCCTTGGCATGGTAGGTAACCTCGCAGCTCCAAAGAGGCTGAACTGAACAGCGATTAAGGGGAATGGTGTCTCCAATTCTTCATACAATCCCATCATCTCCACCAGATAATGGACATTCCAGTGGGTTAATTGAATTTCCTCCTCATAAAAGTAGACGTTATATCAGTGAGTTAGATTTCAATAGAAAAGGAAAATGGTTTGGAGATTTCTAATCAGAGGAAACTGATGGGGCTGGATGATAAACTGACGGTATGAGCCGAACACAGATTGAATCAGAGTTTTCCATTGGTGGTTTAATAGTTGATTAAGACCATAAATATCTGTTGAATATCATCTGTGTCTTTTGTGATGAGGCAATACAGAGGAATAAAAAATGACAAAATATAATCATTTAAAAAAACTCACTCAAATGGATTTCAGAATGTCCCACATACAATTAGTGTACAAAACATTAGGAACACCTGCTATTTCCATGACATAGACTGATCAGGTGAATCCAGGGGAACGCTATGATGCCTTATTAATGTCACCTGTTAAATCCACTTCAATCAGTGTAGATGAAGGGGAGAAGACGAGTTAAAGAAGCATTTTTAAGTCTTGAGAAAATTGAAACATGGATTGTGTATGTGTGCCATTCAGAGGGTGAATGGGCAAGACAAAATATTGAAGTGCCTTTGAACGGGGTATGGTAGTAGGTGCCAGGCGCACCGGTTTGTGTCAAGAACTGCAACACTGCTGGGTTTTTCACACTCAACAGTTTCCCGTGTGTTTCAAGCATGGTCAACCTTCCAAAGGACATCCAGCCAACTTGACACAACTGTGGGAAGCATTGGAGTCAACATGGACCAGCATCCCTGTGGAAAGCTTTCGACACCTTGTAGAGTCAATGCCCAGACGAATTGAGGCTGTTCTGAGGCCAAAAGGGGGTGCAACTCAATATTAGGTCTGTTCCTAATGTTTTCTACACTCAGTGTACAGTATGCTATGCAAACATGTAAAGGTCTGTTCCTAATGTTTTATACACTCAGTGTGCAGTATGCTATGCAAACATGTAAAGGTCTGTTCCTAATGTTTTATACACTCAGTGTGCAGTATGCTATGTAAACATGTAAAGGTCTGTTCCTAATGTTTTCTACACTCAGTGTGCAGTATGCTATGTAAACATGTAAAGGTCTGTTCCTAATGTTTTCTACACTCAGTGTACAGTATGCTATGTAAACATGTAAAGGTCTGTTCCTAATGTTTTCTACACTCAGTGTGCAGTATGCTATGTAAACATGTAAAGGTCTGTTCCTAATGTTTTATACACTCAGTGTACAGTATGCTATGTAAACATGTAAAGGTCTGTTCCTAATGTTTTATACACTCAGTGTGCAGTATGCTATGCAAACATGTAAAGGTCTGTTCCTAATGTTTTATACACTCAGTGTGCAGTATGCTATGTAAACATGTAAAGGTCTGTTCCTAATGTTTTCTACACTCAGTGTACAGTATGCTATGTAAACATGTAAAGGTCTGTTCCTAATGTTTTATACACTCAGTGTACAGTATGCTATGTAAACATGTAAAGGTCTGTTCCTAATGTTTTATACACTCAGTGTACAGTATGCTATGTAAACATGTAAAGGTCTGTTCCTAATGTTTTATACACTCAGTGTACAGTATGCTATGTAAACATGTAAAGGTCTGTTCCTAATGTTTTATACACTCAGTGTACAGTATGCTATGTAAACATGTAAAGGTCTGTTCCTAATGTTTTATACACTCAGTGTGCAGTATGCTATGTAAACATGTAAAGGTCTGTTCCTAATGTTTTATACACTCAGTGTACAGTATGCTATGTAAACATGTAAAGGTTTGTTCCTAATGTTTTCTACACTCAGTGTACAGTATGCTATGTAAACATGTAAAGGTCTGTTCCTAATGTTTTCTACACTCAGTGTACAGTATGCTATGTAAACATGTAAAGGTCTGTGTGTTTAGTCGTTTCAACCAATGACACCCCTTGGCATGGTAGCTAAAAGGATCGGACCCTTCTTTTCCATTTTCGCCCAAAATGACATACCCAAATCTAACTTCATGATTCCAAAGTGACATACCCAAATCTAACTTCATGATTCCAAAGTGACATACCCAAATCTAACTTCATGATTCCAAAGTGACATACCCAAATCTAACTTCATGATTCCAAAGTGACATACCCAAATCTAACTTCATGATTCCAAAGTGACATACCCAAATCTAACTTCATGATTCCAAAGTGACATACCCAAATCTAACTTCATGATTCCAAAGTGACATACCCAAATCTAACTTCATGATTCCAAAGTGACATACCCAAATCTAACTTCATGATTCCAAAGTGACATACCCAAATCTAACTTCATGATTCCAAAGTGACATACCCAAATCTAACTTCATGATTCCAAAGTGACATACCCAAATCTAACTTCATGATTCCAAAGTGACATACCCAAATCTAACTTCATGATTCCAAAGTGACATACCCAAATCTAACTTCATGATTCCAAAGTGACATACCCAAATCTAACTTCATGATTCCAAAGAGGCTAAACTGAACCGCAATAAAGAGGTATGGTTTGTGTTAGATGCCTTCAAGCTTTCTCCAATTCTTCATACAATCCCATTATTTCCACCAGATAATGGACATTCCAGTGAGTTAATTGAATTTCCTCCTCATAAAAGTAGACGTTATATCAGTGAGTTAGATTTCAATAGAAAAGGAAAATGGTTTGGAGATTTCTAATCAGAGGAAACTGATGGGGCTGGATGATAAACTGACGGTATGAGCCGAACACAGATTGAATCAGAGTTTTCCATTGGTGGTTTAATAGTTGATTAAGACCATAAATATCTGTTGAATATCATCTGTGTCTTTTGTGATGAGGCAATACAGACGGCTCATGTGTAGGATGATGTCAGAATGTCCCCATATTCAAATACACTGTATTAATCCCAAAATGATAGGAAATGCTTCAAGTTTAAACAAGACATTTTTGGGCAAAAACATAACAGTATCAAGTCTCCCTCTCTCCTCTCTCCCACTGACCTGCTGTTCGTATTTCTGTTTGAGCTCCTCCACTTGGTAGGAGAACTCCTTGGCCTGTTTCTCTCTTAGGGACTTGGAGCGGGTCAGATCCTCCTCCACCTTATCCATCTACAGAAGGAGGGAGAGAAAGATCCCTCTGTGATTCTCAATGACAATAGCAACATATGTTACATGCACAGAGAGAGCGAGAGAAATGTATGGAGAAATGAATAAGAGGTTCCTCTGTGACATCCTGGGACAGGCAACTGTCCATTTACATAGAAAAGGAGAGATGGGATCTTTCCCAATGACTTATCTATAGACAGGTGAGAGAATGGCACTATGGCAATATGTTGTGATTAATCATCATATTATGTGAAAACATCCTTTGAACTGCAGCGACAGTTTCTGTTCCGCATGGTGCTGTGTGTCGTTATATGATACACTCACAATAGCGGAGACAATTATCTTTAAACGGCATCCAGCGGAGTGCAAGCTTTTAACATGAGCAGTAATCCATTTAGACATATCCCTATCCATACAGTTTAACACTCACAGAAAGAGAGAGAGAGAGAGAGCGAGCAAGACAGAGAGAATGAGAGACAATGCGAGAATGAGAGAGACAGAGGAGAGACGGAGAGAGACAGAGAGATAAAATGAGAGAATGAGAGAGACAGAGGACAGACTTAAGATGCTTTCATATATTCTTAAAGATAGGGCGAAATGGAGATAGAAAGATATGTAGAAAGATGGATGAGAGAAAAAGAGAGGGGGGGATGCAGAGAAGATTGATGCTCTCTCATGACTTTGATGTGAGACGAGGATAGAGAGAGATGGAAGATCAGGAGTCCAGGGGATCGCTGGGGAGAGGAGGAGGAGAGTAAAAGGAAGGATAAGGATAGGGGGAAGAGGAGGAGTGTGACTGTCCATGGTGCTATCAGTTAGGCCCACTGTATGTCTATTCTATGATATTCACACCCACACCATGTCAATAAGTTCCATGTTAAAGGCCAACAGTAACATACTAATTAGCGCAGAACATGTCCACTGTTCACAATGTAACACGTGCTCTGTCAATGAAGCCCACACACACTCTGCCCAGAAGTGCTCACTCTCTGTAGTTCTCTCTCACATAGTTTACAGCTAAGTCTGCATTGATTAGTTATCTCTCAATAATCCACAGCCCACATTCTGCCAAGTGTTTAACAGCGGCCCAGTGAAATAGACTAATTACTCCATCACTCCACTGTTTAGAGACGCGTCCTCTGTGACGGCATCTAACATCAATACCACCTGGCCCACACAGGGTGAAAGCAGACACCCACAGGTTGAAAGCAGATACCCACGGGGTGAAAGCACACACACACACACACACACACACACACACACACACACACACACACACACACACACACACACACACACACACACACACACACACACACTATAACACAACTGGTCAAAGTCAAGGGCTTTAGTGATAGAACTGAACACTGCAGGATTGTTCACTCAGGCCACTTTAAATTGTTAATTAAAATGATAAGAAATTTGCTGTAAAAAATCACAGAGTGGGATTTCAATTTATGGGAACATAGAATCATTCTTTGGTTTTCTCATATTTTGCCACCTAGCACTCTGTGAAGATAATATAGCTGATCACAAATAGAGGGCCTTAAAAGGAACATGTTTAAACCAGCTGTGAGAGATCGAGCATGAGAGAGAGGGAAAGAGAGAGAGAGAGCATGGACGAGAGAGAGGAAGAAAGAGAGAGAGAGACAGAGGAATCTGTGTTCAGCCAGCATGGCGCCCCTGTGCATCTGTGGCCAGGCTGTCTTCCTAACTCAGAGAAGTGTGTGTGTGTGTGTGTGTGTGTGTGTGTGTGTGTGTGTGTGTGTGTGTGTGTGTGTGTGTGTGTGTGTGTGTGTGTGTGTGTGTGTGTGTGTGTGTGTGTGTGTGTGTGTGTGTGTGAGAGAGAGAGAGAGACGGGCCTGCAGTCATCGGCATTGTCTTGGTTTGATCACTGTCTGTCATCCAGCCTCCACTCTCTGTGTTGGCGAGATAGGAAAGAGAGGGGACAGGGGAAGTGTGTGAGAGGGCACGCTAGGGTCAGAGACGATGGAAGAGATGTGCATGTGTCTATGTGTATGTAAACTAAACTCCTGGTCTAAAGCTGACGACCAACACCAGCGTGCTGGAGGAGGTCAGAATAAACAGCATCACCACTACTGGTGGTTAGAGCGTTGGGCCAGTAACCGAAAGGTTGATGGATCCAATCCCAGAGCTGACAAGGTAAAAATCTGTCGTTCTGCCCCTGAACAAGGCACTGTTCCCAGGTAGGCCGTCATTGTAAATAAGAATTTGTTCTTAACTGACTTGCCTAGTTAAATAAAGGTTAAATAAAATAAAAATATTTATATTACAACCCCAACTCTAATTGGACAGGTCGTGTGATACGGATGCCCAACTCACGCCTCCCGAAACAGATCTGGTACTTCCAGTTGAAGGAAATTCAGCCAGCGCCTGGCAGGCAAAGGAAACACTACAAAGACAACATCAAAACAAACCTTCAGAAATTATACATCCCCTCCAACAACTGGAAGGACACTGCACTAAACAGACAACTGGAAGGACACTGCACTAAACAGACAATTGGAAGGACACTGCACTAAAACAGACAACTGGAAGGACACTGCACTAAACAGACAACTGGAAGGACACTGCACTAAACAGACAACTGGAAGGACACTGCACTAAACAGACAACTGGAAGGACACTGCACTAAACAGACAACTGGAAGGACACTTAACTAAACCTACACCTGGAAGGACACTGCACTAAACAGACAACTGGAAGGACAATGCAAAACGTCCCTTTTTCAGGACCCTGTCTTTCAAAGATAATTCGTAAAAATCCAAATAACTTAACATATCTTCATTGTAAAGGGTTTAAACACTGTTTCCCATGCTTGTTCAATGAACCATAAACAATTACTGAACATGGACCTATGGAACGGTCGTTAAGACACTAACAGCTTACAGACGGTAGGCAATTAATGTTATGCTGGTGAAGGAGGACCCAAAAGCGACGTAATAGAAACAGTCTTTATTCCAGTTTTAAACAAACAATGATTCTCCTGGATATTATCAAAGGTTAATCCAAAACAGGAAACTGAAAACCTCTCGTCAGTAGAGAGGAACGACTGGAGCCGCGACCACAACCTGCAGGTCGCTTCAGGAAGGCACAGACCGTAGCTGACATAGACACCTGCTCACACGCAGCATCTGACAAAGGCAAAAACACGACAGGGCGGAACAAGGACACAGAGCAGCAAACCTCAAACAAGAATCCGACAAGGACTGAAGCGGAAAACAGAGGGAGAAATAGGGACTCTAATCAGAGGGCAAAAATAGGGGACAGGTGTGAAAGAGTAAATGAGGTCGTTAGGAGAAAGAGAAACAGCTGGGAGCAGGAACGGAATGATAGAGAGAGAGAGCGGGGGAGGGAGAGAGGGAGGAGGAGAGAGAGGAATAGAAAGAGGGAAAGAACCTAATAAGACCAGCAGAGGGAAGCACAGGGACAAGACATGATTGATCAAAGACAAAACATGACAGTACCCCCCCACTCACCGAGCGCCTCCTGGCGCACTCGAGGAGGAACCCTGGCGGCAACGAAGGAAATCATCAATCAACGAACGGTCCAGCACGTCCCGAGAAGGAACCCAACTCCTCTCCTCAGGACCGTAACCCTCCCAATCCACTAAGTACTGGTGACCACGTCCCCGAGAACGCATGTCCATGATCTTCCGTACCTTGTAAATAGGTGCGCCCTCGACAAGGACGGGAGGGGGGGAGGGAAGACGAACGGGAGCGCGAAGAAAAGGCTTGACACAAGAGACATGGAAGACAGGGTGGACGCGACGAAGATGTCGCGGAAGAAGCAGTCGCACAGCGACAGGATTGACGACCTGAGAGACACGGAACGGACCAATGAACCGCGGAGTCAACTTGCGAGAAGCTGTCGTAAGGGGAAGGTTACGAGTGGAAAGCCACACTCTCTGACCGCGACAATACCTAGGACTCTTAATCCTACGTTTATTGGCGGCTCTCACAGTCTGCGCCCTGTAACGGCAAAGTGCAGACCTGACCCTCCTCCAAGTGCGCTCACAACGTTGGACAAAAGCCTGAGCGGAGGGAACGCTGGACTCGGCGAGCTGGGACGAGAACAGAGGAGGCTGGTAACCAAGACTACTCTGAAACGGAGATAGCCCGGTAGCAGACGAAGGAAGCGAGTTGTGAGCGTACTCAGCCCAGGGGAGCTGTTCTGCCCAAGACGCAGGGTTTCGAAACGAAAGGCTGCGTAAAATGCGATCAATCGACTGATTGGCCCTTTCTGCTTGACCGTTAGACTGGGGATGAAACCCGGAAGAGAGACTGACGGAAGCACCAATCAAACGACAGAACTCCCTCCAAAACTGTGACGTGAATTGCGGACCTCTGTCTGAAACGGCGTCTAACGGGAGGCCATGAATTCTGAACACATTCTCAATGATGATTTGTGCCGTCTCCTTAGCGGAAGGAAGCTTAGCGAGGGGAATGAAATGTGCCGCCTTGGAGAACCTATCGATAACCGTAAGAATCACAGTCTTCCCCGCAGACGAAGGCAGACCGGTAATAAAGTCTAAGGCGATGTGAGACCATGGTCGAGAAGGAATGGGAAGCGGTCTGAGACGACCGGCAGGAGGAGAGTTACCTGACTTAGTCTGCGCGCAGTCCGAACAAGCAGCCACGAAACGGCGTGTGTCCCGCTCCTGAGTAGGCCACCAAAACCGCTGGCGAATAGAAGCAAGCGTACCCCGAACGCCGGGGTGGCCAGCTAACTTGGCAGAATGAGCCCACTGAAGAACAGCCAGACGAGTAGAGACAGGAACAAACAAAAGGTTACTAGGACAAGCGCGCGGCGACGCAGTGTGAGTGAGTGCTTGCTTTACCTGTCTCTCAATTCCCCAGACCGTCAACCCGACAACACGCCCTTCAGGGAGAATCCCCTCGGGGTCGGTAGAAACCACAGAAGAACTAAAGAGACGGGATAAGGCATCAGGCTTGGTGTTCTTATTTCCCGGGCGATAGGAAATCACGAACTCGAAACGAGCGAAAAACAACGCCCAACGAGCTTGACGTGCATTAAGTCGTTTGGCAGAACGGATGTACTCAAGGTTCTTATGGTCAGTCCAAACGACAAAAGGAACGGTGGCCCCCTCCAACCACTGTCGCCATTCGCCTATGGCTAAGCGGATAGCGAGCAGTTCGCGGTTACCCACATCATAGTTGCGTTCCGATGGCGACAAGCGATGAGAAAAGTAAGCGCAAGGATGAACCTTATCGTCAGACTGGAAGCGCTGGGACAGAATGGCTCCCACGCCCACCTCTGAAGCGTCAACCTCGACAATGAATTGTTTAGTGACGTCAGGAGTAACAAGGATAGGGGCGGATGTAAAACGCTTCTTGAGGAGATCAAAAGCTCCCTGGGCGGAACCGGACCACTTAAAGCAAGTCTTGACAGAAGTCAGAGCTGTGAGAGGGGCAGCCACTTGACCGAAATTACGAATGAAACGCCGATAGAAATTAGCGAAACCGAGAAAACGCTGCAACTCGACACGTGACTTAGGAACGGGCCAATCGCTGACAGCCTGGACCTTAGCGGGATCCATCTGAATGCCTTCAGCGGAAATAACAGAACCGAGAAAAGTGACAGAGGAGACATGAAAGGCGCACTTCTCAGCCTTCACGTAGAGACAATTCTCTAAAAGGCGCTGGAGTACACGTCGAACGTGCTGAACATGAATCTCGAGTGACGGAGAAAAAATCAGGATATCGTCAAGGTAAACGAAAACAAAGATGTTCAGCATGTCTCTCAGTACATCATTAACTAATGCCTGAAAGACAGCTGGAGCATTAGAGAGACCGAACGGCAGAACCCGGTATTCAAAATGCCCTAACGGAGTGTTAAACGCCGTTTTCCACTCGTCCCCCTCTCTGATGCGTACGAGATGGTAAGCGTTACGAAGGTCCAACTTAGTAAAGAACCTGGCTCCCTGCAGCATCTCGAAGGCTGACGACATAAGGGGAAGCGGATAACGATTCTTAACCGTTATGTCATTCAGCCCTCGATAATCCACGCAGGGGCGCAGAGTACCGTCCTTCTTCTTAACAAAGAAAAACCCCGCTCCGGCGGGAGAGGAAGAAGGCACCACGGTACCGGCGTCGAGAGAAACAGACAGATAATCCTCGAGAGCCTTACGTTCGGGAGCCGACAGAGAGTATAGTCTACCCCGAGGAGGAGTGGTCCCCGGAAGGAGATCAATACAACAATCATACGACCGGTGAGGAGGAAGAGAGTTGGCTCTGGACCGACTGAAGACCGTGCGTAGATCATGATATTCCTCCGGCACTCCTGTCAAATCACCAGGTTCCTCCTGAGTAGAGGGGACAGAAGAAACAGGAGGGATAGCAGACATTAAACACTTCACATGACAAGAAACATTCCAGGATAGGATAGAATTACTAGACCAATTAATAGAAGGATTATGACATACTAGCCAGGGATGACCCAAAACAACAGGTGTAAAAGGTGAACGAAAAATCAAAAAGGAAATGGTCTCACTGTGGTTACCAGATACTGTGAGGGTTAAAGGTAGTGTCTCACATCTGATACTGGGGAGAGAACTACCATCTAAGGCGAACATGGGCGTGGGCCTCCCTAACTGTCTGAGAGGAATGTCATGTTTCCGAGCCCATGCTTCGTCCATAAAACAACCCTCAGCCCCAGAGTCTATCAAGGCACTGCAGGAAGCAGCCGAACCGGTCCAGCGTAGATGGACCGACAAGGTAGTACAGGATCTTGATGGAGAGACCTGAGTAGTAGCGCTCACCAGTAGCCCTCCGCTTACTGATGAGCTCTGGCTTTTACTGGACATGACATGACAAAATGTCCAGCAGAACCGCAATAGAGACAAAGGCGGTTGGTGATTCTCCGTTCCCTCTCCTTAGTCGAGATGCGAATACCTCCCAGCTGCATGGGCTCAGTCTCTGAGCCGGTGGGAGAAGATGGTTGAGATGCGGAGAGGGGGAACACCGTTAACGCGAGCTCTCTTCCACGAGCTCGGTGACGAAGATCTACCCGTCGTTCTATGCGGATGGCGAGTGCAATCAAAGAGTCCACGCTGGAGGGAACCTCCCGGGAGAGAATCTCATCCTTAACCTCAGCGTGAAGTCCCTCCAGAAAACGAGCGAGCAACGCCGGCTCGTTCCAGTCACAGGATGCAGCAAGAGTGCGAAACTCTATAGAGTAATCCGTTATGGATCGATCACCTTGACATAGAGAAGCCAGGACCCTGGAAGCCTCCTTCCCAAAAACAGAACGATCAAAAACGCGTATCATCTCCTCCTTAAAGTTCTGATAAACGTTAGAAAACTCTGCCCTTGCCTCCCAGATAGCTGTGCCCCACTCCCGAGCCCGACCAGTAAGGAGCGATATGACGTAAGCGATCCGAGCTCTCTCTCCAGAGTATGTGTTGGGCTGGAGAGAGAACACAATATCACACTGGGTGAGAAAGGAGCGACACTCAGTGGGCTGCCCAGAGTAACAAGGTGGGTTATTAACCCTAGGTTCCGGAGACTTGGAAGACCAGGAAGTAGCTGGTGGCACGAGACGAAGACTCTGAAACTGTCCTGAGAGATCGGAGACATGAGCGGCCAGGGTCTCAACGGCATGACGAGCAGCAGACAATTCCTGCTCGTGTCTGCCGAGCATTGCTCCCTGGATCTCGATGGCAGTCTTGCGAGAATCCGTAGTCGCTGGGTCCATTCTTGGTCGGATTCTTCTGTTATGCTGGTGAAGGAGGACCCAAAAGCGACGTAATAGAAACAGAGTCTTTATTCCAGTTTTAAACAAACAATGATTCTCCTGGATATTATCAAAGGTTAATCCAAAACAGGAAACTGAAAACCTCTCGTCAGTAGAGAGGAACGACTGGAGCCGCGACCACAACCTGCAGGTCGCTTCAGGAAGGCACAGACCGTAGCTGACATAGACACCTGCTCACACGCAGCATCTGACAAAGGCAAAAACACGACAGGGCGGAACAAGGACACAGAGCAGCAAACCTCAAACAAGAATCCGACAAGGACTGAAGCGGAAAACAGAGGGAGAAATAGGGACTCTAATCAGAGGGCAAAAATAGGGGACAGGTGTGAAAGAGTAAATGAGGTCGTTAGGAGAAAGAGAAACAGCTGGGAGCAGGAACGGAACGATAGAGAGAGAGAGCGGGGGAGGGAGAGAGGGAGGAGGAGAGAGAGGAATAGAAAGAGGGAAAGAACCTAATAAGACCAGCAGAGGGAAGCACAGGGACAAGACATGATTGATCAAAGACAAAACATGACAATTAAGGTCACAGTTATGAAATCTTAGGACACTAAAGAGGCCTTTCTACTGACTCTGAAAAACAACAAAAGAAAGATGCCCAGGGTCCCTGCTCATCTGCGTGAACATGCCTTAGGCATGCTGCAAGGAGGCATGAGGACTGCAGATGTGGCCAGGGCAATAAATTGCAATGTCCGTACTGTGAGATGCCTATGACAGCGCTACAGGGAGACAGGAAGGACAGCTGATCGTCCTCGCAGTAGCAGACCACGTGTAAAAAAACCTGCACAGGATCGGTATATCCGAACATCACACCTGTGGGACAGGTACAGGATGGCAACAACAACTGCCTGAGTTACACCAGGAATGCAAAATCCCTCCATCAGTGCTCAAACTGTCCGCAATAGGCTGAGAGAGGCTGGACTGAGGGCTTGTAGGCCTGTTGTAAGGCAGGTCCTCACCAGACATGACCGGCAACAATGTTGCCTATGGGCACAAACCCACCGTCGCTGGACCAGACAGGACTGGCAAAAAGTGCTCTTCACTGACGAGTCGCGGTTTTGTCTCACCAGGGGTAATGGTCGGATTCGCGTTTATCGTCGAAGGAATGAGCATTACACCGAGGCCTGTACTCTGGAGCGGGATCAATTTGGAGGTGGAGGGTCCGTCATAATCTGGGGCAGTGTGTCACAGCATCATCGGACTGAGCTTGCTGTCATTGCAGACAATCTCAACGCTGTGCGTTACAGGGAAGACATCCTCCTCCCTCATGTGGTACCCTTCCTGCAGGCTCATCCTGACATGACCCTCCAGCATGACAATGCCACCAACCATACTGCTCATTCTGTGCGTGATTTCCTGCAAGACAGGAATGTGCCAGCGAAGAGCCCGGATCTCAATCCCATTGAGCATGTCTGGGACCTGTTGGATCGGAGGGTGAGGGCTAGGGCCGTTCCCCCCAGAAATGTCCGGGAACTTGCAGGTGCCTTGGTGGAAGAGTGGGGTAACATCTCACAGCAAGAACTGACAAAAATCTGGTGCAGTCCATGAGGAGGAGATGCACTGCAGTACTTAATGCAGCTGGCGGCCACACCAGATACTGACTATTACTTTTGATTTTGACCCCCCCCCCCCCCCTTTGTTCAGGGACACATTATTCCATTTCTGTTAGTCACATGTCTGTCTGTGGAACTTTTTCAGTTTATGTTTCAGTTGTTGAATCTTGTTATGTTCATACAAATATTTACACATGTTAAGTTTGCTGAAAGTAAACGCAGTTGACAGTGAGGACGTTTCTTTTTTTGCTGAGTTTAGGATTATCAGTATGTTAGCTGTGGTTTCATGTAGTATTATCAGTATGTTACCTGTAGTTTCATGTAGTATTATCATCATGTTACCTGTAGTTGCATGTAGTATTATCAGTATGTTACCTGTAGTTTCATGTAGTATGTTACCTGTAGTTTCATGTAGTATTATCAGTATGTCACCTGTAGTTCCATGTAGTATTATCAGTATGTCACCTGCAGTTTCATGTAGTATTATCAGTATGTCACCTGTAGTTTCATGTAGTATTATCAGCATGTTACCTGCAGTTTCATGTAGTATTATCATCATGTTACCTGCAGTTTCATGTAGTATTATCATCATGTTACCTGTAGTTTCATGTAGTATTATCAGTATGTTACCTGTAGTTTCATGTAGTATTATCAGCATGTTACCTGTAGTTTCATGTAGTATTATCAGTATGTCACCTGTAGTTTCATGTAGTATTATCATCATGTTACCTGTAGTTTCATGTAGTATTATCGGTATGTTACCTGTGGTTTCATGTAGTATTATCAGTATGTTACCTGTAGTTTCATGTAGTATTATCAGTATGTTACCTGTAGTTTCATGTAGTATTATCGGTATGTTACCTGTGGTTTCATGTAGTATTATCATCATGTTACCTGTA
>NC_074698.1:26568020-26614005 GCF_029448725.1 Salvelinus fontinalis
TGCTGATGGTCCTCTCCCACTGTATAGGAGCAGACAGTGCAGGAGCTGGAGCTGCGTGTGAAGCAGCTGTCAGTGGAGGTGGAGAACGGTAACGTGCTGAGGCAGAAGGTGACCCAGGAGAAGGGCCAGCTGGAGATCCACATCGCCACCATCAGCTCTGAGCTTCAGGAGGCCAACCGGCGGTGAGGAGGAAACCACACACCACGGTCACCCACATCCACCCACTCACTGTTCTCTTCCCAAACCTTACATGAAAAGAAGGAATAGTCTCACCCCAAAATACACAGGCAGCCCCCAACTCATTTACCGACCCAATCCGACACCGAGTTCCCCAGTCTAAGCCCCAGCTCCAGCCTCTGTTTGAGCCAAGCAGTAGGCCCTTACAGTAGTGAGTGGTGCTGACTGTGTGTATGTCTGTATTGAGTATGTCTATGTTGTGTTGTCCAGGAGGGTGTATGCAAAACAACAACCATAGGACCACCACACTCTCACCAAGCTCTAAGAAACAAATGGTTGTCAGAACGTTGAGTATGTCTGTGTTGTGTTGTCCAGGAGGGTGTCTCTGTTGAGGGAGAAGGAGCAGCAGAGTGAGCAACATGAAGACACACTGCAGAAGCTCCAGACCAAACATGAGACTGACATCAGCCACTTCCAACAGGAACACACACTCTCCGCTGCTAAGGTAGCCAACGGCAGGTGCTACTAAACTACTGTAGAACACTACTGCACTGAGACAGTATCATTGCGCAACATGGTACGCAGCAACATCTGGATGTGTGTGCAAAACAAGTTCAACATTCACATTCTGCTACCATTTCTGTCTAGCCGTCTGCGCATACAAATTGATGCATACGTTCAATAAATCTAACGTATGCATCACACAGAACGCACCGCGACTGCCTCTGCAATGCAGTGCTGCAAGGCAACACAGTGTTCCATTGGAAATGAATGTACTTCTGGTGTACCAAAATGGAATGACGCTGTCGGTGTGATCGAGGCGTAAGATACCCAACCAAATTAGTATAGAAAAACTAGATGCTACACCACTGCATTACCTGATGCTACACCACTGCATTACCTGATGCTACACCACTGCATTACCTGATGCTACACCACTGCATTACCTGATGCTACACCACTGCATTACCTGATGCTACACCACTGCATTACCTGATGCTACACCACTGCATTACCTGAGGCTACACCACTGCATTACCTGATGCTATACCACTGCATTACCTGATGCTACACCACTGCATTACCCGATGCTACACCACTGCATTACCCGATGCTACACACTGCATTACCCGATGCTACACCACTGCATTACCCGATGCTACACCACTGCATTAGCCGATGCTGCAGCACTGCATTACCCGATGCTGCACCACTGCATTACCCGATGCTACACCACTGCATTACCCGATGCTACACCACTGCATTACCCGATGCTACACCACTGCATTACCCGATGCCGCACCACTGCATTACCCGATGCTACACCACTGCATTACCCGCTGCTACACCACTGCATTACCTGATGCTACACCACTGCATTACCTGATGCTACACCACTGCATTACCCGATGCTGCACCACTGCATTACCCGATGCTGCACCACTGCATTACCCGATGCTACACCACTGCATTACCCGATGCTACACACTGCATTACCCGCTGCTACACCACTGCATTACCTGATGCTACACCACTGCATTACCCGCTGCTACACCACTGCATTACCTGATGCTACACCACTGCATAACCTGATGCTACAACACTGCATTACCTGACATTACACCACTGCATTACCTGATGCTACCTGATGCTACACCACTGCATTACCTGATGCTACACCACTGAAAGAACTATTAGCTAGACTGGTCACACGCAATTCAATTCAAGGGGTTTTATTGGCATGGGAAACATATATGTTAACATTGCCAATGCAAGTGAAGTAGATAATATACCAAAGTGAAATGAACAATAAAAATGAACAGTAAACATCACACTCACAGACGTTCCACGTTCTCTCAAAGATGTTGTAGAATGCTTAGATATATCTTCATGCTATATATACTATGTATGACTTATCTTCAACTGAAGCCTTGACAGCATTTATATCCCCCTGCTGCTGAGTAATATGGTTGTGTTAGATAAGACTCCTGTTGTTATCCTCGCTCTCTTTCTCTCTCTATTTGACCTTTTAGTCATTTAGCAGACACTCTTATCCAGAGCGACAGGAGCAATTAGGGTTAAGTGCATTGCTCAAGGGCATATCGACAGATATTTCACCTGTAGGCTCAGGGATTCGACCCAGCAACCTTTTGGTTAATGGTCCAATGCTCTTAACTTTACCACCTGCCTCTCTCTTTCTCTCCATCCCTCCATCTCTCCCTCTCTCTCAGGCCTCTGATGTGATTGAGGACCTGGAACAGACAGTGGCTCAGCTCAGACAGCAGCTACAGGACAGTGAGCACAGGAGACTGAAACAACTCAGGGTAAAGTGTGTGTGTGTGTGTGTGTGTGTGTGTGTGTGTGTGTGTGTGTGTGTGTGTGTGTGTGTGTGGTGTGTGTGTGTGTGTGTGTGTGTGTGTGAGCGAGAGAACGGCTTTATTCCACAACAACTGGAAGAAGTACAAAAGACTATACAGATGTGTGTCCAGAGGCCCATAACCCTCCAGATCCTCTGCTGGATAGATTTTCAAGCAGAAGGATGTTTTGTTTGAATGTGAATAATGGGAAAAAAACATCTCACGTAAAAATAACTTGTTGTGTTTCTTTGTAGTTCTGTATGAATTTTTCAGACCTCCTGACTTGTGTTTTCCAGGACACAGAGAATAAACTTCAACAAGAGAAAGCAGATCTGCAGAACCACTGTGAGAAAAAGGTACAATCTCTATCAATAGTTACCCGCGCATCAAATCAATGTAGTTACCCTCATGTCAAATCAATAATCAATTCTTGTGTCAATACAATACTCTCATATCAAATTGAGATTATATGGCTGACCTCTTATTTAGTGTATTGGCTCTAAATAAACAAAGGAAGACTGTCTCACTTTGTCTTAATGAGGAGCGTCCTTTCCTCTGAGTCTTACTCTACATAACTATGTAGGCCTACCGTGCCTAAAGTCAACTCTGTGAAACCTAAAGCCTGATCATAATTACATTCTACCTGCCTTTCCAGACTGACTGTGGTTCAATGGGAGAGATAAAAGCCTGGGACCCACATGGTCCTGGCTAGATCCCCTTCTACCCTTTGATATGTTATGTCCTGCCTGTAAACTCAAAGCTGTGATTAACAGGTCAGACTACTGCTGGTCACAGGGTCCACAGGGCTCAGTGGCTGTGGGGAGGAAGGGTGGAGTGGAAAGGGGAGGGGCATTCGGAGGAGTGAGGGTTTGACATTTAGGGGAGATGGGGGTTCAAATCAAATGAAATCACATTTTATTGGTCACATATTTAGCAGATGTTTTTGCGGGTGTAAGGGGGAGAGCTGGGGTGATGGCCTGAAGTTGCCCAATTTAAGGCCATAGGGGACGGGAGATGAAGTCTTGTCCGTCCGAAAAGCCATGCTCAGTCGCCCCAGCTAAATCCAGCAAGGACCTTAATTGCTGCCAGACAGCAATGGCAGCGACCCCTCTCTCTTTCAAGCCTCCCTTCAAAGCCAATGTGTTGTCATAAAAAATCCCCCCATCTAATGAGTTGGTCCAGGCCAGGCCAGAGTCAGGTGGGTGAAGATCAGGGTTAAGATGCAGGTCCACACACCTGGTTCATCTTCAAAGTAAAGCCTCCATGTTGAAGGGCATAGCAGTCAGTCATAAAGAGGGGTTGGGGGGGTAACAGGGCTGTATGTTTCAGGTCAGGCACCTCTGCATTGGGGGACTGATACACCTGCAAGCTAGCTAGCTACCAGGTCTGGATCTCTGTTAGCAGGGTCATGGTGAGGGTCAATGCCATTTCACCTTCTGTTTAATCTTTGTGTGACTGAAGTAAGTTGTTAGTTGAAAAAATTTGTTAAATAGCTGGATCAAATGTTTTGAGTGCACAGCCTTTCTCCAGCTCCCAGTAAACTTGATGAAAGAATCTGTCTGTCTGTACATTCTTAAAGGCCTATCAGGAGATGGGCCCAGATGGCAGCTTGATGATGGGTGGAGATAAGAGGTCAGGGAGAGGCAACCCCAGGGCCCAGGTGGATAAGGTCATGGAAAGGGGGGCTTGCTGAGTGATGGACCTGCTGTCATAGTGTCTGTCTCTGTTTCTACCCCTCACTCTCTCTCTCACGCTGTCTCTCACTCACACAATCACACAGGTGCGTGCCCTACACAACGAGGCGGAGAGAGAGAGAGAAGAGGCCAAGAAGAAGATCTCCAAACTTGAAGAGTCACTGAAGTGAGTAGCAAAACACTGTAAATTAAATGTCTGTTTTCTTCTTTCATTTCATCACTACTTGGGGACTTGCCATTCAGTTTGGTTCAGAACACATCAGAAACATGGGATTTGTTCACACACATCACCAACCCACAAACCCACAAATCCAGCATATGAAAAATGTCTCACAACGAGCCAACACAGGCTTCCATCCATGCAATTATACAATGATACAATCCCCCCAAAGTCACTGATTTAGAAAAATGCTTAAGCACTCAGACATTGGTAAGTGCTAGTTACAGGGCCCGGGATATAGCTATAATTTGCAGAGCTCACCCCTGTGCAGTAATTGAAAACTGCAGTGGATATTTGAAGCTATATGAAATGTTGTCACTTTTAGTCTCTCCATATGTGCCTGTCTGACACATGCTGAAACATAGGAACCTCCATAGAGAGTTCTCATATCTGTGCTGTGCAGCGTCCCCAGTTGTGGGGCAGTGCCGAATTCCGTATTGTTGTACACCTCTCCTGTCTCAGATCTACAATGGCCGTGTCCGAATACCTATACTAGCGTATTAAACTGCATACTATATACTTATCGTTGCATACTATTTAGCACGCACCGTTTAGTAAAAAGTATTTTTCAAAATTCAACCAGCCTGATAATAGATCATTTCCAATTCCATGAATTTATCTTAACGCAGAATAGAGTAGGAATGGAGTTATAGGCCTACTCAGGCTGGTTATAGGCATACTATCACATTTGACCTACACTGAGTGTACCAAACATTAAGAACACCTTCCTAATATTGAGTTGCACCCCTCTCTTTTGCCCTCAGAACAGCCTCAATTCATCGGGGAATGGACACTACAAGGTGTTGAAAGTGTTTCACAGGTGTTCTTAATGTTTTGTATACTGTGTATAATGTAGTAGATCCATACAGCCCATCTATCCTATTTACAAAGAACTGAAGACAGAAACTGATAAATTGGGAACAGCAGGACAGCAACATAATGAACTAAAGCACTGTTCATTGGGAACGAGATCAGAATGACTGCTAAGGCTTGATCCATAAATTAAATAGGTAGCCTACAAAACCATACTTGATTTTCAAAAATTCACATAGTATAAAACATAATATTTTCACATACTGAGAATGTGTCATGCGCGATTGCATTATTTCCTGCTTTTGGTTGATTTAGGTAGCGCATTTCCCATATCTAAATGATCAGCTGTTGTCAAAGCCAAAATTAGTATGGCATCTGGGCATTTAAAGTATACTCGATTTCTGCAATGTTGCATACTATTATACAAAAGAAATGTGCATACTCAAACAGCCTACTATTTAGGATGCAAGTATGTTGAATACGGCCAGTGTGTCCTCCAGATGTGTAGTTAGCAGGGGTTAATAGCTGAATCCGGGATCACTGAGGCCGCATTGGAAGACAAGGAAGTGTCTTCCAGTGTCACCCACCCTGCGATCCTTCCCACCTATGATGTCATTGGTTTTGTTTGATTACTTGTCTGTTAGCTGTAGCCTGTGAGATTCCACACCGCTACTTTTCTATCCTCACTTCATACTGCATCGTTTGTAGTCATCACGTCGAATGCCCAGAATTGGCAAGTCTGTTAACGAGCAGGTGACCTCATCTGTGACAAGGGGCTGTGGGAGGAGCCAGGGCTTTGGCTTCGTTCCAATACTCTAACATGGCCTCATTTCCTGAATCATTTTACTTGAGACCATTGGTCATTGATCTAAAATCTTTGAATGGTCAAAAATCTTATAATGTCTAACCAAATATGGGCTTTTCCTTTACTGCCTTCTACTACACTATTCCAGCTACAATCACATCTCATCCCCCATGCACCCCTCCCATCTCATCCCCCCTCCATCCCTCCCTTCCTCTTTCCATTCTTCATACATTTCTCCCTCTCTCCATCCCTCCCACCAGATGTTTGGCTGACTGAGCTCCTCCTATCAGGCGTTACCTCCTCTCCTCCTCTTCTTTTCTCAGTCTGCTATCGTTCCATTACAGTAGAGTACAGTCAGAGCACTGCTGACAGGCTAGGCAGGGCCAGGTCTAATCCAGGGCCTCCTAATGCTGCATGCATTCCTCACTCTAATTAATACCATACATTACCTCATTATCGGCTCATACACAGATTACACTTCCTCTAATGAAAGTAGAATGTGTTCTGCACAATTAAAAGCTCACACAATCTAAACTCACTCAATCCTAACGGCCCGGAACGCAGCCCCAATCCCAGTTCTAGCCTCAGCTCCTGCCCCAGACCAAGTCTCAGCCCTAACCTCAGCCCACCAGTCTCCTAATGGCCCCGGAACACAGCCCTGCCCCAGATCCAGTCAAGCCTGTTTACCGTACTCTACTCTCAACTAGGGCTGTGGCCATCATGACATTTTTTTTCAGCCGGTGATTGTCAAGCAAATAACTGCTGGTCTCCCGGTAAATGACCATTAATTAACATAAACACGTTTAGCATCTCCTAGCTTCCACACACAGCCTACAAGCCACTGATGCAGCCCCGTTGGAACATCTACATTTTTAAAAAGTCTAATAAATCCATGTAATATAGCCTACACCATCACAATAAATCCATTTAATATAGCCTACACCATCACAATAAATCCATTAAATATTTTAGACAGGTCTAAAGAAACATGATATGAAGAAAATGTAGTTTATTTCAGAAGAACACAATAGCATACTCTGAGTTGTCCATATGTTAAGCCCTGATCGGACTATGCGATATGGCTGTGGGCTACACTAGTTCATTTAGCCGACAAGATTTGGTTAGAATTCCTTAACATTATTCTATATTTATTTTATAGAATGAAGAATACAACTGAACATAGGATATTTTATCCAAATTATTCGAGGGAGTGCGCACATGCAGCTATTTTGTGTTGAGCGATTAACAGAGAAAATGGTACTCCTATATGCTTAATTTAGAGTAATTTATATAACTTTAGTTGTGATACAAATGTTGGGTTATATGTTTTGATTTGTAATGCATTCTAAGGCTACGTGATGCGACTAATGATGATTTGAAAAAATTGCATGAAAGGCTTGAGCTCTGCTTAGTTTTTTTTGCGCAGGCTCTACACACTTCATCAGTCTCTCATTCAAAATTTGACAAGTACTTGATAATGTCTTGAATTTCCCGGTGCATCCCCTTTGTGTCCCCCCTAAAAGAATCCATGCCTTTTGCGGCCCTTGGGCTGAATATAATAATTATAATTCCCTTCTCCCGGCTGCGTGCTCCGAAGCACCTCTCACTCACATGGCTCTCTCAGATAGCTCAATTCTTATTAGCCAAAGACCGTCACGTGATTGGGTCTTTCTCACAGGCTACAAGTGAAGACCGACACATCGGGGAACGAAACTGTGCGCGTCCTTATTCAATTCCGATGCGCATATTGAAGATATTAGAAGAACTGTCCACATTTAATTTTCATCAGCCCACAAGATGAGTAGTAGGCCTAACAAACAGCAAAAGCACTAGCCTATGTCAATCTACTAACCCCCATAGTACAAAAGTTGACCTATTGTATTCTGTGCCAGAAATAAATATTCCGAACATAGTCTGGGACTGTTGTGGGATGCGATAGATCCCAAATTAATACAACCACTTGCATAAATGAAACTGTTCTAAGCAATGAGCCTGATGCAACAGATGAGAAAGTTTATCAACATTTTTGCTAAACGATCTGGCTATTTCTTCACATTATAAGCGCAGCAATGTGCACACGGCAGTAGGCTATAAGCGCAAACATTCCATTAGCAGGAAAATCCCAAATGCGATTATGCATGTAATGCTTTATTATAAAGGTGAACTTCTATGTTGAAAATTATCTTCCCCAAACTTGAAACTCACGCAGCGGCTCTACATCCATTCTAATGCGGATGAATATGCTTAATTTTAAGAAGTTATTTGGCCACTTTATTAATTGTGATACAAACCTCATCAAAACATATAGGCCTATGGGCTAGGCTACATGAGGTATGCGACTATGATTTGAAAAAGTCGCAAAAAAAGCATGCAATGTTCCTTGCCTTAAGCTGTGCATCATTCACAAGTGATAATATATCATTCATATACTAAATAATATATGTATGCAATTTGTTTTGATTTAGAATGGACCATTATCACGTATCTGTCTCGAAACAGGGGCAGCGGAAAAAAATACATCTATGCACTTAAATAGCGAATGGAGGACGCTTTTCAAGTGGTTCATTTTCCTGCCAGCTAGTTAGGTTATACTCCTGTATAATAGGCCTAGCCTCTAGAAAGCTGATGAGATCCTCCTCTTTTTAATAGAGGCCATCACTCTGTTTTCTCACACAATTGCATAGCCTATGGAAATGTTTATGCCACATGAGCTCATGGGCTGTCATGAAGTGTTTGATTAGATTTTCGATGACATTTGCATTAATGTCAGAGTGGGACAATAGAGTGCTGAGTACCAGGCAGTTAGTACGTTTGACAGGCTACTAATGACCATCAGCAGCATCAGAGCTTGGAGAAGCTTAATTACCGTGACTAAACGGTCACATGGAATTTGACTGCCGTCATGACTCGTGACCGCCGGTGTGGAGGTAGTACAGTCACCGTAACAGTCCTACTGTCACATGCTTCGTAAACAACAGGTATAGACTAACAGTGAAATGCTTACTTACGGGCCCTTCCCAACAATGCAGAGAGAAAGAAAATAGAGAAATAATATAAAATAAAAGTAATAATAAATATAGAATGAGTAATGATAACATGGCTAAATACATGGGGTATCAGTACAGAGTCATGCGCACGAGGTAATTAAGGTAGACATTTATTTATTTATTTAACTAGGCAAGTCAGTTTTGAACAAATTCTTATTTACAATGACGGCCTACCCCGGCCAAACCTGGACGACACTGGGCCAATTGTGCGCCGCTCTATGGGACTTCCAATCACGGCCAGATGTGAAACAGTAATCTTGAAAATGTGAGGAATGTGTGTTTCTTTGTGAGGTGATTTTAATGTGAGTTCTACACCTGACATGTGAGTTTGATGTGGTTATTAGGAAGGAAATGCATTGAGGCTATTGTCAGGTAAAAACCCATTGATATCTCAGTCCTTTACATTCCACAGAGTTCTGAATCGACACATTATTCATATCGCTCAGTTCCAAGGACAAATATTCCCTGTGAAGACTAGACGGTGATAAAGGCGCATTTTAATTCAGATTCGCTTGACAGAATGAATACATTCCCCTATCATCTGTCACTAGTGTCCCAGACACGTTGGCGGCGCGAGAGAGGACGCATTTGATGAGGTAGCAGATGTAAATCTGGACGCATAAATTATCACTCTGCTCGGTAACAAGCGGGCCGGTCTCTCGTTAGTGTTAAACACTTATAAATAGCGAGTGTCGCATCGGAGCTCTGAGCTAATTAATTAAGAACTCAGTCTGGTAGGGTGAGAAGGAGCGCCCTGCACACAAACAGATGCATTCGCACGCACGCACACACACTGGAAAGATTTAGCATGGGCCCTCAGATCCTCAAAACGTTCCACAGCTGCACCATTGAGAGCATTTAGTGCGTACGGCCAAGTACATCACTGGGGCCAAGCTCCCTGCTATCCAGGACCTCTATACCAGGCGGTGTCAGAGGAAGACCCAAAAAATTGTCCGACTCCAGCCACCCACGTCATAGACTCTTCTCTTTGGAACCAACATGACCCTGAACAGCTTCTACCCCAAACCATAAGACTGCTAAATAGTTAGTCTGGGTAGCTATTTGGTTAACTATTTAACTATCTGCAGTGACCTGTTTTACACTAACTTTTTTGACTCATCACATATGCTGCTGCTACTGTTTATTATCTCTCCTGTTGCCTAGTCACTTATTCCAAGCATCTCAGTGCTAGAGGCGTCACTACCCTGGTTCGATTCCAGGTTGTATCACAACCGGCCGTGATTGGGAGTCCCATAGGGCGGCGCACAATTGGCCCATCGTCGTCCAGGTTAGGGTTTGGCCGGGGTAGGCCGTCATTGTAATAAGAATTTGTTCTTAACTGACTTGCCTAGTTAAATACAGGTTCAATAAAAAACATGTACCTCAATTACCTCGTGCCCTGCACATCGACTCTGTACTGATACCACATGTATTTAGCCATGTTATCATTACTCATTGTATATTTATTATAACTCTTATTTTCAATTATTTCTCTATTTTCTTTCTCTCTGCATTGTTGGGAAGGGCCGATAAGTAAGCATTTCACTGTTAGTCTATACCTGTTGTTTACCAAGCATGTGATGAATAACATTTCATTTAATTAGAAAATGTAATTTGACACACACACACACACACACAATGAGAGTCTGATGTGATGTCTGCTACCTACTATCTGCTGCCGTGGCAACAGTGAAGGCCTTCAAAGATGATCCAGGAGAACTTCAAAGCCACAGCAGGACTGCACGCAGGTGTGTGTGTACGCGTTTATGTGTGTTCAGTGGCTGATAGAGGAGATGGGAGGATGAGAGATGAAATTAAACAAGTTTAAACCTCTTGACATGCCCAACAGGCGCTTGGGTTTATACCTTAGACAGGCTGGCATCTTTGTAGATTGTGTGCACTGTGCACACGTGTGTTTGGGTCCTTTTTTATTACACCGTGTTTCATTGTGGATCCGACTAAAGTATTCCGACGTGTGTCTCTGTGTTTGTGCTTCAGTTAGTGTTTCTGCATGAACACTTTACTTTCTTTGTAAACGCGGGACAGCGGCAGCAGGTATTTTGTTTGTTTGGGATCATGAGAGTTGCTTGTAAAAGGAAGGTGTGATCTACACTCCTCTGAACCCTCCCAAAATAAAGAAGACAAGGAAAACCTCTATCCCGTCATGCAAATGAGCATGGCTGCGTCAGTTAGATTTCTATGTCCGCGTCGCTATAGCAACAACATAAAGAACTACAAAGCAGTGAAGAAAACCCGTTTTCTCTCTTCTTTCATCCCAGTGCCGTTCAGATCATTAGCATAGAGATGGAGGGATGTGCTGCGGACAGAGAAATGGGAGAGAAGGAGAGTTACATAGGCAGCCTGCTCTCCAGATGAGCTGCCTCCACAACAATGAGCTCCTAATGGCAGTAGAACATCAACATCAACTAAATGCTAATGAAAGGAGAGAAACAACACACCCTGCCTCAGTGCCTCCACCGTAGCATTTCCATCTCTCAAGAAGCTGGCTTCTCCTTTCTTATGGCGGCCCGTGGCTGGGGGTGATGGTGCTGAGGCGGGGGGGCGCTGGATGGAGGGGTCCAGGGAAGGTGGGGATGGTAAGAGTGGATCTGTAAAATGGATCTTGGGTAATGGAAAGCTCTACGTGACTCAATAGTGGAAGTCCCCTGGTGGCCATATAGACTGGCCTAGGTTGAAAGAGGTTTGTTACCACAGCTCAATACTTTACACCAGAACAAAGGTTTAAGGAACTAGTGGGACCTGATCAACTGTTTAGATATGATGAGTGCCTGATTGGGATGTGATTCCATTAGTGGAAAGGCCTACTACATTCAGGTTAACTAAATCAGTCACAAAGTAAGAAAGGTATTCAGTGTAAAATTGTCTCTTTTCAAATCACATGCTTCGTAAACAACAGGTGGAGACTAACAGCAAAATGCTTACTTATGGGCCCTTCCCAACAATGTAGAGGGAAAAATTATAGAAAGATAATAACCCAAGGAATAAATACACAATGACTGACGATAACTTGGCTATATACACGGGGTACCAGAAGAGTCGATGTGCAGGGGTACTAGGTAATGGAGGTAGATGCACTGCATGACCAAACGTATGTGGATACCTGCTTGTTGAACGTCTCATTACAAAATCATGGGAATTAATACGGAGTTTATCTCCCCAGAATGGGCCAGTGGTGCTAGGGTAGTCGGGCCACCAGCCGGTGGGTTGACTTCTGCAAGGTGAACTTTTCCCAAGGTTGTGCATACACTACATGGCCAAAAGTATGTGGACATCTGCTCGTCGAAAATCTCATTCCAAAAATCATGGGCATTAATATGGAGTTGGTCCCCCATTTGCTGCCCACCAAAATTATTTATTGATTTAATAAAAAATTCTATGTCCTCCAAATCAAGGTTTCACAATTAATGGCACCCTTAAAGATTATTGTAAATACAATCTACCAAAACCAGGAATTAAATGTAACTTATTTAAGTTTATCAAAGTCTTAAGGAACTATATTGAGCCATTACATCACTTCCTATTTCACTAGGGTGTAAAAATGAGGTAACACGCATGCAAGTATCCCTTTGTCATCCAACACCATGAAGAAAACAAGAACTGGCAGTTCAAAAGAGACAGATGGTCGAAGACCTTCATAAATCTGATAATGGCAACAAGAAGATCCTGTAAGTAAGCATTTCACTGTAAGGTCTACACCTGTTGTATTCGGCGCATGTGACAAACTTTGATTTTAAATGATTGAATAAAACACTGAGCACTGTCAGGGCATTTATTTATTTTAAATCGAAAGATATTCAATTCTCGGGCCGACTCTTTTCTCTGTATACATCAATGATGTTGCTCTTGCTGCGGGCGATTCCCTGATCCACCTCTACGCAGACGACACCATTCTGTATACTTCCGGCCCTTCCCTGGACACTGTGCTATCTAACCTCCAAACGAGCTTCAATGCCATACAACACTCCTTCCGTGGCCTCCAACTGCTCTTAAACGCTAGTAAAACCAAATGCATGCTTTTCAACCGTTCGCTGCCTGCATCCGCACGCCCGACTAGCATCACCACCCTGGACGGTTCCGACCTAGAATATGTGGACATCTATAAGTACCTAGGTGTCTGGCTAGACTGCAAACTCTCCTTCCAGACTCATATCAAACATCTCCAATCCAAAATCAAATCTAGAGTCGGCTTTCTATTCCGCAACAAAGCTTCCTTCACTCACGCCGCCAAACTTACCCTAGTAAAACTGACTATCCTACCGATCCTCGACTTCGGCGATGTCATCTACAAAATAGCTTCCAATACTCTACTCAGCAAACTGGATGCAGTTTATCACAGTGCCATCCGTTTTGTTACTAAAGCACCTTATACGACCCACCACTGCGACCTGTATGCCCTAGTCGGCTGGCCCTCGCTACATGTTCGTCGTCAGACCCACTGGCTCCAGGTCATCTACAAGGCTATGCTAGGTAAAGTGCCGCCTTATCTCAGTTCACTGGTCACGATGGCTACACCCACCCGTAGCACGCGCTCCAGCAGGTGTATCTCACTGATCATCCCTAAAGCCAAAACCTCATTTGGACGCCTTTCCTTCCAGTTCTCTGCTGCCTGCGACTGGAACGAATTGCAAAAATCTCTGAAGTTGGAGACTTTTATCTCCCTCAACAACTTTAAAAATCTGCTATCCGAGCAGCTAACCGATCGCTGCAGCTGTACATAGTCCATCTGTAAACTACCCACCCAATTTACCTACCTCACCCCCATACTGCTTTTAATTATTTACTTTTCTGCTCTTTTGCACACCAGTATCTCTTCTTGCACATGATCATCTGATGATTTATCACTCCAGTGTTAATCTGCTAAATTGTAATTATTCGATTTATTGCCTACCTCATGCCTTTTGCACACATTGTATATAGATTCTCTTTTTTCTACCATGTTATTGACTTGTTTATTGTTTACTCCATGTGTAACTCTGTGATGTTGTCTGTTCACACTGCTATGCTTTATCTTGGCCAGGTCGCAGTTGCAAATGAGAACTTGTTCTCAACTAGCCTACCTGTTTAAATAAAGGTGAAATAAATAAAATAAAATAAAATATGGAACAGTTGAAAACATCACGGGTAGAGGACGTAAATGCATTTTGCCCCCCAAGATAGGGATGAGGATGGTGAGAGAAGCATCAAAATCCCCAAGAATCACTGTTAAAAGAATTGCAGGCCTTGGTGGTGCCTTGGGGTCACCAGGTTTCAAAAAGCACCATCAGATGCCACCTCCACAACCACAGGCTCTTTGGAAGGGTTGCCAGAAGAAAGCCCTTTCTGACCCCAAGACACAGACGCAAACGCTTGGAGTTTGCCAAACGTCATTTAAATTATGACTGGAAGAAGGTGCTCTGGTCAGATGAGACCAAAATGTAAAGTTTTGGTCAGATACAGCATCGGCATGTTTGGCGTCGAAACAGAGATGCATACAAGGAGAGGCACCTCATACCCACGGTGAAATATGGTGGTGGGTCAGTGATGTTTTGGGGCTGTTTTAATTCCAGACGTCCAGAGGCACTGGTTAAGATTTATGGCATAATGAATTCCACCATGTATCAGGCAATTTTGTCTGACACTCTGGTTGCCTCTGCCAGAAGGCTGGGACTTGGCCGTAGGTGGACTTTCCAACAATGACCCAAAACATACCTCAAGATCCACACACAAATGGTTCTGTGACAACAAAATCAATGTTCTGCCATGACCATCTCTGTTGCCGGACCTCAATCCAATCGAAAACCCGTTGGCTGAGTTGAAGAGGGCAGTTGATAAGCACAAACCCAAGAATGTGAAGGATCTTGAAAGGATCTGCATAGAGGAATGGTCCAAAATCCCTCCAAATGTGTTCCTTAACCTTGTCAAACATTACAGGAAAAGACTCCATGCTGTTATTCTTGCCAGAGGTGGTTGCACTAAGTACTAAATGAGGAGTGCCAATGATTTTGGTGACATTTATTTTGTATTAAATAATTGTACGATTTTGGTTGGTTCCATTGAAACATTAATAAAGTACAATATTTCTCACCTGTTGGTATTTTGAATTTCTCTCTAATTATATTGTTTATATTTTTTTAAGTATTGTTTGTGCATTGCCAGTCAGGGGTGCCAGTATTTTTGGAGCCCACTGTACAGTGTATGTACATATAGGTAGGGATAAGTAACTAGGCAACAGGATAGATAATAAACAGTAACAGCAGCATATGTGATGAGTCAGACAGGGTCAGTGCAGATAGTCCAGGTAGTTGGTTAACTATTGATCAGTCTTATGTCTTGGGGGTAGAACCTGTTCAGAGTCCTGTTGGTTCTAGACTTGGTGCAGAGAGTTTATTTCAATGAGACTACCCTGTATAAATAAAGGTTAAACAGTAACAAATATGGTTCTGTTTCCTTCAGGGCTGTTAGCCATTCATTACAATAGTTTTGCCAAGTAATGCTCATTATGTAAATATCTGTACACATGGGTTTAGTGCATAGATGATTTTGCATACTATGGCAACTTCATGAATGATGTATGAATCCAAAGTGGTATAAATGCATAGCAGAGATGGGAGAATCCCCTCCAGATATGGAATACCTCTGCTTACCTCTCTGTATCCCCCCTTTATGCACTCTGCTGTTCCTCCCTCCGCTGTTCCTCCCTCTGCTCCTCCATAGAGCTGCATCTGCAACTATTTACAAGCCGTCTCCAGTGACTGTTACAGGCATCTCAATAGCCTCCTCCTCTTTCTATAGTGCGCTGCAATGAAGCAAAGACGGGATGTATGGCAAGTTATCTTGTTCCCTAGTTGCCATTGACTAGTTGGGGCTGTGGCTTGTACAGTTGTTTTTATACATAATAAACAGCATGGGAGTTGGAATTCATCCCTGTGGCACACCTTTATTCACAGTTATCACTGAGGCTGAGGTGGAGTGGCGAACTCTATATCACACATGCCTTTAGCCTGATCTGCCCAACAACAGGCCTGTATCTTAATCCTCACACACCATCACCATTACCCTCCTGCTCTGCTGTCTGCATACAGGCCTCTCAGACAGTCAGTTACTGGTCTCTTGCAGTTCTCATTTCTCCTCTCTTTAACCTCAGACAGATTTTTGGACCACAAGATGAGTTCCTCTGTATTCTCTCTCTGGTCTCATAGCTAGGCATATTTGCATGTCAGTTCTGAAGCCTCCAAGCTCGATGGTCTTCTCCGACTGCCATCGCTCTCTCTCTTGGGAAAGGAATGAAAAAATATGCTGTTTTATTTTTTCTTCTGAGGGTGTTGAATATTTCAGTTTTAGCATTTTCTCTCTTTTTATATGCGCCCTCTTTTTTCAGGGCGGGCCTTTGATGTGTCTGTGGATTCCTTATCATTCTGTTTGCATGAGCTCAGACACACACACACACACACACTGCCTGGCATATGCTGGACCAGACCAGATGTGTCCATATACAGATTCCACGTGTGTGTGTGTGTGTGTGTGTGTGTGTGTGTGTGTGTGTGTGTGTGTGTGTGTGTGTGTGTGTGTGTGTGTGTGTGTGTGTGTGTGTGTGTGTGTGTGTACCCTGCAGTCAGACACTCCACCCACATGCAGTACATTACAGCACATACATTGAGAACATTCTGTGCACACATGATGATTAAAGTACAGAACAGCTCATTGATTGAGTTGGCCTGGACAGCATGCTATACTACCGTTCTTCAGTAATCACAAAGGACTTCTCTTTGTCAATCAGCTTCATAGTAGTAGAAGACAACCTCAATAGAAGGATGGTAACTGGTTTATCATGACTGGCTGTGTCCCATGATGAAGGCCGAGGGCTCTGTAACGGAGGGTGTGTGCTTGAGGGGAGGCATTGTGTGTGAGCACGTGTATGTGAGGCATACAGTATATGTGTATGTGCACGTGTATGGGTGTGTGTGAGGCATACAGTATGTGTGTATGTGCATGTGTGTGGGTGTGTGTGAGGCATACATTGTGTGTATGTGCATGTGTATGGGTCTGTGTGAGGCATACAGTATGTGTGTATGTGCACGTGTATGGGTCTGTGTGAGGCATACAGTATGTGTGTATGTGCACGTGTATGGGTGTGTGTGAGGCATACAGTATGTGTGTATGTGCATGTGTATGGGTGTGTGTGAGGTATACAGTATGTGTGTATGTGCACGTGTATGGGTGTGTGTGAGGCATACAGTATGTGTGTATGTGCATGTGTATGGGTGTGTGTGAGGCAAGGCGTCGTGTGGTTTCAGAGGTCTGGAAAAAGACGGGAGCCCTGGAGCCTCCTGTCTGGCATGCGGCTAGGAGGAAGCCCTGTCATCCTTAAGACACTCTCTTCCTCTCCCTCTCTTTTCCCCTCTTTTTATCCCTTTAAGATGGAGGGATGAGAGGATGGCACATCTCTAATTTGATTCTCCTCTCCTTCCACTTCTCTGACCAGAAGCCATTTAAAGCCGTAGGCCACCGAGGAGCTGGCATCCCCCTCTTTCTTCTCCTTCTCTCCGCCAGGCCTCCCTCCGTCTTCTCTCTGCCCTCTCATCTCACCTCTTTCTCTGTGATTGATGGTGACTGACTGACTGCTGCTCCCTGTCTCACACGCTCCCAGATACATATTTAGGCACACACACACACACACACGGTCATCATGCACACACACACACACACACACACACACACACATATGGTCACTCTCACTTCCTCAGATGGCCTCATGCGTTCATCTATATACAACTGTCAAGTGTTAAATACATGCTTATTACACACACTCACACACACGTATACGCACACACTCACACTCACACGCACACTCACACAAACAAACAGGCTCGGAGTGACAACACTCTTCTCACGCTCACAACACACCCAACTTCTGTCTTCCTCCTTATTTGAACGTTTCAAAGAAGTTAATCCTGCTATTTCTGTCACATCCTTTCCTTCTCACTGTTTACCTCTCTCTTTTCCTCCCGTCTTTTCTGTGCGACTTGACTTCACATCCTTTTGTGTCTGCTTTGCACAGCACCCTGAAGCCAATCATATTGCCTGCCTGATTAAAAATTACAGAGTACACAACGACGGGGGAAAAAACCATTTCTGCCATCTTTGATGTCCGACATGAGAGAGACCAAAATTACAAAGAGACAGAGGAACGCTGTAAAGAGGAGGAAAAAACGTGTTCCACTATTTTCTTTCTTTTTTTGTTGCCTCCTTTTCCCCGTCGTTGTTGTTATTATTATCTGACTGTCTGGTGGTAAATTAGGAAGGCAGTGGTGAGGGAAGAAATCATGTTTCTCCTTTTCTGTCTGTTCTTTTCCCAAAACATTACAAGACACACGTCTACACACACTTGTGTGGGTGTCTGGCAGTGACCAATGACTCGTCTTCACTCTGAACATTAGACATAGATCTCGTCCCAATTGCACCCTGTTCCCTACACACTGCACTACTTTGTCCCAATGGCACCCTATTCCCTACACACTGCACTACTTTAGACCAATGGTACACTGTTCCCTATACACTGCACTACTTTGTCCCAATTGCACCCTATTCCCTACACACTGCACTACTTTAGACCAATGGCACCCTGTTCCCTACACACTGCACTACTTTAGACCAATGGCACCCTGTTCCCTACACACTGCACTACTTTAGACCAATGGCACCCTGTTCCCTACACACTGCACTACTTTAGACCAATGGCACCCTGTTCCCTACACACTGCACTACTTTAGACCAATGGCACCCTGTTCCCTACACACTGCACTACTTTAGACCAATGGCACCCTGTTCCCTACACACTGCACTACTTTAGACCAATGGCACCCTGTTCCCTACACACTGCACTACTTTAGACCAATGGCACCCTGTTCCCTACACACTGCACTACTTTAGACCAATGGCACACTGCACTACTTTAGACCAGGACCCAGATGGTCAGAGTATTATTCTGTCCTGAAATTAAATGTTTCATTCTATGTGTATTTAATGTATAAAGTTCAGGAGTGTGAAGGGCTGTGTTTGTCACTCCTGTTTGACTTGTCAGTGTTGTTTCTTGTCTGATACTTCAGTCTGTGTTCTACTTAGTCTGGGTTTATTGTGTCTGTCTGTCTCCTGGCCAAAGGGAATCTTCTTCCCTCACGTCCATCCATTCCAACACACACACACACACACACTAGACATGTTCTGAAGGCAGGTTTGACAGCTGCGGTGTATCATTCAGTGTGATCCTGACTTGAAGACTGTCTCTGCTCTGACAGCTCTTTATGCTGGGACTCCCTATATTGTTGACACACACACACAAAGCCCTTGTGTACTGAGCTATCACTCCAACCATCACTTCTGCTACACAACCATTAAAGGTTTGAACTGAGAAGTGATGGACAGCAGAGGGTTTTACGGTGGACAAAATCAATCATATTACAGAGAAAATACAAACTCCTTTTATGTTTATGTATCACTTTGTCTTTTATCATTCGTGTGTGTGTGTGTATGTATTAATGTGTGTGTGTATGTATTAGTGTGTGTGTGTATGTATTAGTGTGTGTGTGTATGTATTAGTGTGTGTGTGTGTGTGTGTGTGTGTGTGTGTGTGTGTGTGTGTGTGTGTGTGTGTGTGTGTGTGTGTGTGTGTGTGTGTGTGTGTGTGTGTGTGTGTGTGTGTGTGTGTGTGTGTGTGTGTGTGTGTGTGTGTGTGTGTGTTAATGTATGTTTGTGGGTGTTAATGTATGTTTGTGGGTGTTCAAGTTTGTGTGTGTGCATGTGTTTGTGTGTGTGTGTATTAATGTATCAAATCAAATTATTTGTCACATGCGCCGAGTACAAGAAGTGTAGACTTTACCGTGAAATGCTTATTTACAAGCCCTTAACCAACAGTGCAGTTCAAGAAGAATAAAATATTTACCAAGTAGACTAAAATAAAAAGTAACACAATAAGAATATATATAATGAGGCTATATACAGGGGGCACCGGTACAGAGTCAGTGTAACGGGCGTCTAAGTCGTTCTCCTCCTCGGACGAGGAGGAGCAAGGATCGGATCAAAATGCAGCGGGTGATGAATACATTATGAATTTATTAGACAAGACGAAACACGAAGTACACTTGAATAAATTACAAAATAACAAAAACAACGTAGACTGACCTGAACATGAGAACTTACATAAAACAAAGTACGCACGAACAGGAACAGACTAGACAAACGAAACAGTCCCGTGTGGTACAAACACTGACACGGAAGACAATCACCCACAAACAAACAGTGAGAACAGCCTACCTTCATATGGTTCTCAATCAGAGGAAACGTCAAACACCTGCCCCTGATTGAGAACCATATAAGGCTAATTAACCATGAAGACTAAACAAGAAACAAATAACATAGACTGCCCACCCCAACTCACGCCCTGACCATACTAAACAAATACAAAAACAACAGAAAACAGGTCAGGAACGTGACAGTCAGTGTGGAGGATATATACAGGGGGCACCGGTACCGAGTCAGTGTGGAGGCTATATACAGGGGGCACCGGTACCGAGTCAGTGTGGAGGCTATATACAGGGGGCACCGGTACCGAGTCAGTGTGCGGGGGTACAGGCTAGTTGAGGTAATCTGTACATGTAGGTGGGGGAGAAGTGACTATGCATAGGTAACAAACAAACAGTGAGTGTACAAAGTGTGTGTGTGGGGTGGGGGGGGGGGGGGTCATGTAAATTGTCCGGTGGTGATTTTAGGAATTGTTCAGCAGTCTTATGGCGGGTAGAAGCTGTTAAGGAGCCTTTTAGTCCTAGACTTGGAACTCCAGTACTGCTTGCTGTGCGGTAGCAGAGTAAACAGTCTATAACTTGGGTGACTGGAGTCTCTGACAATTTTATGGGCTTTCCTCTGACACCGCCTATTATATATGTCCTGGATGGCAGGAAGCTTGGCCCCAGTGATGTATTGGGCCGTTCGCACAACCCTCTGTAGTGCCTTACGGTCAGATGCCGAGCAGTTGCCATACCAGGCGGTGATACAACCGGTCAGGATGCTCTTGATGGTGCACCTTTTGAGAATCTGGGAACCCATGCCAAATCTTTTCAGTCTCCTGAGGGGGAAAAGGTTTTGTCGTGCCCTCTTCACGACTGTCTTGGTATGTTTGGACCATGATAGTTTGTTGGTGATGTGGACACCAAGGAACTTGAAACTCTCGACCCGCTCCACTGCAGCCCCGTCGATGGCTGCAGTCGATGTTAATGGGGGCCTGTTCGGTCCGCCTTTTCCTGTAATCCATGATCAGCTCCTTTGTCTTGCTCACATTGAGGGGGAGGTTGTTGTCCTGCCAGTTCTCTGAACTCCCTATAGGCTGTCTCATCGTTGTTGGTGATCAGGCCTACCACTGTTGTGTCGTCAGCAAACTTAATGATGGTGTTGGAGTCGTGTTTGGCCACACAGTGGTGGGTGATCAGGGAATACAGGAGGGGACTAGGTACACACCCCTGAGGGGCCCCAGTGTTAAAGATCAGCATGGCAGACGTGTTGTTGCCTACTCTTACCAACCTGGGGGTGGCCCGTCAGGAAGTCCAGGATCCAGTTGCAGAGGGAGGTTTTTAGAGTCCTTAGCTTAGTGATGAGCTTCGTGGGCACTGTCGTGTTGAACGCTGAGCTGTAGTCAATGAATAGCATTCTCACATAGGTGTTCCTTTTGTCCAGGTGAGAAAGGGCAGTGTGGAGTGTGATTGAGATTGCGTCATCTGTGGAACTGTTGGGGCGGTATGTGAATTGGAGTGGGTCTAGGGTGTCCGGGAGGATGCTGTTGATGTGAGCCATGACCAGCCTTTCAAAGCACTTCATGGCTACTGACGTGAGTGCCACGGGGCGGTAATCATTTAGGCAGGTTACATTCGCTTCCTTGGGCACAGGGACTATGGTGGTCTGCTTGTGTATGTGTTAATGTGTGTATGTGTTTCAGGGAGAAGGAGGAGCAGCTGGGACGTGAGAGGGAGTGTCAGCGGCAGCAGGCCCAGCAAGCGGAGAATGCTCTGGAACACTTTAAGAAGCAAGTAGAGATCAGCTCAGAGAAGACCTACGCTAACATGAAACTACAGGTAACATACCGATAATACTACATGAAACTACAGGTAACATACTGATAATACTACATGAAACTACAGGTAACATACTGATAATACTACATGAAACTACAGGTAACATACTGATAATACTACATGAAACCACAGGTAACATACCGATAATACTACATGAAACTACAGGTAACATACTGATAATACTACATGAAACTACAGGTAACATGATGATAATACTACATGAAACTACAGGTGACATACTGATAATACTACATGAAACTACAGGTAACATGCTGATAATACTACATGAAACTACAGGTAACATACTGATAATACTACATGAAACCACAGGTAACATGCTGATAATACTACATGAAACTACAGGTAACATGATGATAATACTACATGAAACCACAGGTAACATGCTGATAATACTACACGAAACTACAGGTGACATGCTGATAATACTACATGAAACTACAGGTAACATGCTGATAATACTACATGAAACTGCAGGTGACATACTACATGAAACTACAGGTAAACTATTGATAATACTACATGAAACTACAGGTGACATACTGATAATACTACATGAAACTACAGGTGACATACTACATGAAACTACAGGTAACATACTGATAATACTACATGAAACTACAGGTAACATGATGATAATACTACATGAAACTGCAGGTAACATGATGATAATACTACATGAAACTGCAGGTAACATGCTGATAATACTACATGAAACTACAGGTGACATACTGATAATACTACATGAAACTGCAGGTGACATACTGATAATACTACATGGAACTACAGGTGACATACTGATAATACTACATGAAACTACAGGTAACATACTACATGAAACTACAGGTAACATACTGATAATACTACATGCAACTACAGGTAACATGATGATAATACTACATGAAACTACATGTAACATGCTGATAATACTACATGAAACTACAGGTGACATACTGATAATACTACATGAAACTACAGGTGACATACTGATAATACTACATGAAACTACAGGTAACATGCTGATAATACTACATGAAACTACAGGTGACATACTGATAATACTACATAAAACTACAGGTAACATGCTGATAATACTGCATGAAACTACAGGTAACATACTGATGAAACTACAGGTAACATACTGATAATACTACATGAAACTACAGGTAACATACTGATAATACTACATGAAACCACAGCTAACATACTGATAATCCTAAACTCAGCAAAAAAAGAAACGTCCTCACTGTCAACTGCGTTTACTTTCAGCAAACTTAACATGTGTAAATATTTGTATGAACATAACAAGATTCAACAACTGAAACATAAACTGAACAAGTTCCACAGACATGTGACTAACAGAAATGGAATAATGTGTCCCTGAACAAAGGGGGGGGGGGGGTCAAAATCAAAAGTAATAGTCAGTATCTGGTGTGGCCGCCAGCTGCATTAAGTACTGCAGTGCATCTCCTCCTCATGGACTGCACCAGATTTGTCAGTTCTTGCTGTGAGATGTTACCCCACTCTTCCACCAAGGCACCTGCAAGTTCCCGGACATTTCTGGGGGGAACGGCCCTAGCCCTCACCCTCCGATCCAACAGGTCCCAGACATGCTCAATGGGATTGAGATCCGGGCTCTTCGCTGGCACATTCCTGTCTTGCAGGAAATCACGCACAGAATGAGCAGTATGGTTGGTGGCATTGTCATGCTGGAGGGTCATGTCAGGATGAGACTGCAGGAAGGGTACCACATGAGGGAGGAGGATGTCTTCCCTGTAACGCACAGCGTTGAGATTGTCTGCAATGACAGCAAGCTCAGTCCGATGATGCTGTGACACACTGCCCCAGATTATGACGGACCCTCCACCTCCAAATTGATCCCGCTCCAGAGTACAGGCCTCGGTGTAATGCTCATTCCTTCGACGATAAACGCGAATCCGACCATTACCCCTGGTGAGACAAAACTGCGACTCGTCAGTGAAGAGCACTTTTTGCCAGTCCTGTCTGGTCCAGCGACGGTGGGTTTGTGCCCATAGGCAACATTGTTGCCGGTCATGTCTGGTGAGGACCTGCCTTACAACAGGCCTACAAGCCCTCAGTCCAGCCTCTCTCAGCCTATTGCGGACAGTCTGAGCACTGATGGAGGGATTTTGCATTCCTGGTGTAACTCAGGCAGTTGTTGTTGCCATCCTGTACCTGTCCCACAGGTGTGATGTTCGGATATACCGATCCTGTGCAGGTTTTTTTACACGTGGTCTGCCACTGCGAGGACGATCAGCTGTCCTTCCTGTCTCCCTGTAGCGCTGTCATAGGCATCTCACAGTACGGACATTGCAATTTATTGCCCTGGCCACATCTGCAGTCCTCATGCCTCCTTGCAGCATGCCTAAGGCATGTTCACGCAGATGAGCAGGGACCCTGGGCATCTTTCTTTTGTTGTTTTTCAGAGTCAGTAGAAAGGCCTCTTTAGTGTCCTAAGATTTCATAACTGTGACCTTAATTGCCTACCGTCTGTAAGCTGTTAGTGTCTTAACGACCGTTCCATAGGTCCATGTTCAGTAATTGTTTATGGTTCATTGAACAAGCATGGGAAACAGTGTTTAAACCCTTTACAATGAAGATATGTTAAGTTATTTGGATTTTTACGAATTATCTTTGAAAGACAGGGTCCTGAAAAAGGGACGTTTTGCATTGTCCTTCCAGTTGTCTGTTTAGTGCAGTGTCCTTCCAGGTGTAGGTTTAGTTAAGTGTCCTTCCAGTTGTCTGTTTAGTGCAGTGTCCTTCCAGTTGTCTGTTTAGTGCAGTGTCCTTCCAGTTGTCTGTTTAGTGCAGTGTCCTTCCAGTTGTCTGTTTAGTGCAGTGTCCTTCCAGTTGTCTGTTTAGTGCAGTGTCCTTCCAGTTGTCTGTTTAGTGCAGTGTCCTTCCAGTTGTTGGAGGGGATGTATAATTTCTGAAGGTTTGTTTTGATGTTGTCTTTGTAGTGTTTCCTTTGCCTGCCAGGCGCTGGCTGAATTTCCTTCAACTGGAAGTACCAGATCTGTTTCGGTAGGCGTGAGTTGGGCATCCGAATCACACGACCTGTCCAATTAGAGTTGGGGTTGTAATATAAATATTTTTATTTTATTTAACCTTTATTTAACTAGGCAAGTCAGTTAAGAACAAATTCTTATTTACAATGACGGCCTACCTGGGAACAGTGCCTTGTTCAGGGGCAGAACGACAGATTTTTACCTTGTCAGCTCTGGGATTGGATCCATCAACCTTTCGGTTACTGGCCCAACGCTCTAACCACCAGTAGTGGTGATGCTGTTTATTCTGACCTCCTCCAGCACGCTGGTGTTGGTCGTCAGCTTTAGACCAGGAGTTTAGTTTACATACACATAGACACATGCACATCTCTTCCATCGTCTCTGACCCTAGCGTGCCCTCTCACACACTTCCCCTGTCCCCTCTCTTTCCTATCTCGCCAACACAGAGAGTGGAGGCTGGATGACAGACAGTGATCAAACCAAGACAATGCCGATGACTGCAGGCCCGTCTCTCTCTCTCTCTCTCTCTCTCTCTCACACACACACACACACACACACACACACACACACACACACACACACACACACACACACACACACACACACACACACACACACACACACACACACACACACACTTCTCTGAGTTAGGAAGACAGCCTGGCCACAGGGGCGCCATGCTGGCTGCACACAGATTCCTCTGTCTCTCTCTCTCTTTCTTCCTCTCTCTCGTCCATGCTCTCTCTCTCTCTTTCCCTCTCTCTCATGCTCGCTCTCTCACAGCTGGTTTAAACATGTTCCTTTTAAGGCCCTCTATTTGTGATCAGCTATATTATCTTCACAGAGTGCTAGGTGGCAAAATATGAGAAAACCAAAGAATGATTCTATGTTCCCATAAATTGAAATCCCACTCTGTGATTTTTTACAGCAAATTTCTTATCATTTTAATTAACAATTTAAAGTGGCCTGAGTGAACAATCCTGCAGTGTTCAGTTCTATCACTAAAGCCCTTGACTTTGACCAGTTGTGTTATAGTGTGTGTGTGTGTGTGTGTGTGTGTGTGTGTGTGTGTGTGTGTGTGTGTGTGTGTGTGTGTGTGTGTGTGTGTGTGTGTGTGTGTGTGTGTGTGTGTGTGTGTGTGTGTGTGTGTGTGTGTGTGCTTTCACCCCGTGGGTATCTGCTTTCAACCTGTGGGTGTCTGCTTTCACCCTGTGTGGGCCAGGTGGTATTGATGTTAGATGCCGTCACAGAGGACGCGTCTCTAAACAGTGGAGTGATGGAGTAATTAGTCTATTTCACTGGGCCGCTGTTAAACACTTGGCAGAATGTGGGCTGTGGATTATTGAGAGATAACTAATCAATGCAGACTTAGCTGTAAACTATGTGAGAGAGAACTACAGAGAGTGAGCACTTCTGGGCAGAGTGTGTGTGGGCTTCATTGACAGAGCACGTGTTACATTGTGAACAGTGGACATATTCTGCGCTAATTAGTATGTTACTGTTGGCCTTTAACATGGAACTTATTGACATGGTGTGGGTGTGAATATCATAGAATAGACATACAGTGGGCCTAACTGATAGCACCATGGACAGTCACACTCCTCCTCTTCCCCCTATCCTTATCCTTCCTTTTACTCTCCTCCTCCTCTCCCCAGCGATCCCCTGGACTCCTGATCTTCCATCTCTCTCTATCCTCGTCTCACATCAAAGTCATGAGAGAGCATCAATCTTCTCTGCATCCCCCCTCTCTTTTTCTCTCATCCATCTTTCTACATATCTTTCTATCTCCATTTCGCTCTATCTTTAAGAATATATGAAAGCATCTTAAGTCTGTCCTCTGTCTCTCTCATTCTCTCATTTTATCTCTCTGTCTCTCTCCGTCTCTCCTCTGTCTCTCTCATTCTCACATTGTCTCTCATTCTCTCTGTCTTTCTCTCTGTCTTGCTCGCTCACTCTCTCTCTCTCTCTTTCTGTGAGTGTTAAACTGTATGGATAGGGATATGTCTAAATGGATTACTGCTCATGTTAAAAGCTTGCACTCCGCTGGATGCCGTTTAAAGATAATTGTCTCCCCTATTGTGAGTGTATCATATAACGACAACACAGCACCATGCGGAACAGAAACTGTCGCTGCAGTTCAAAGGATGTTTTCACATAATAAGATGATTAATCACAACATATTGCCATAGTGCCATTCTCTCACCTGTCTATAGATAAGTCATTGGGAAAGATCCCATCTCTCCTTTTCTATGTAAATGGACAGTTGCCTGTCCCAGGATGTCACAGAGGAACCTCTTATTCATTTCTCCATACATTTCTCTCGCTCTCTCTGTGCATGTAACATATGTTGCTATTGTCATTGAGAATCACAGAGTGATCTTTCTCTCCCTCCTTCTGTAGATGGATAAGGTGGAGGAGGATCTGACCCGCTCCAAGTCCCTAAGAGAGAAACAGGCCAAGGAGTTCTCCTACCAAGTGGAGGAGCTCAAACAGAAATACGAACAGCAGGTCAGTGGGAGAGAGGAGAGAGGGAGACTTGATACTGTTATGTTTTTGCCCAAAAATGTCTTGTTTAAACTTGAAGCATTTCCTATCATTTTGGGATTAATACAGTGTATTTGAATATGGGGACATTCTGACATCATCCTACACATGAGCCGTCTGTATTGCCTCATCACAAAAGACACAGATGATATTCAACAGATATTTATGGTCTTAATCAACTATTAAACCACCAATGGAAAACTCTGATTCAATCTGTGTTCGGCTCATACCGTCAGTTTATCATCCAGCCCCATCAGTTTCCTCTGATTAGAAATTTCCAAACCATTTTCCTTTTCTATTGAAATCTAACTCACTGATATAACGTCTACTTTTATGAGGAGGAAATTCAATTAACCCACTGGAATGTCCATTATCTGGTGGAAATGATGGGATTGTATGAAGAATTGGAGAAAGCTTGAAGGCATCTAACACAAACCATACCTCTTTATTGCGGTTCAGTTTAGCCTCTTTGGAATCATGAAGTTAGATTTGGGTATGTCACTTTGGAATCATGAAGTTAGATTTGGGTATGTCACTTTGGAATCATGAAGTTAGATTTGGGTATGTCATTTTGGAATCATGAAGTTAGATTTGGGTATGTCACTTTGGAATCATGAAGTTAGATTTGGGTATGTCATTTTGGGCGAAAATGGAAAAGAAGGGTCCAATCCTTTTAGCTACCATGCCAAGGGTTGTCATTGGTTGAAACGACTAAACACACAGACCTTTACATGTTTACATAGCATACTGTACACTGAGTGTATAAAACATTAGGAACAGACCTTTACATGTTTACATAGCATACTGTACACTGAGTGTATAAAACATTAGGAACAGACCTTTACATGTTTACATAGCATACTGTACACTGAGTGTAGAAAACATTAGGAACAGACCTTTACATGTTTACATAGCATACTGTACACTGAGTGTATAAAACATTAGGAACAGACCTTTACATGTTTACATAGCATACTGTACACTGAGTGTATAAAACATTAGGAACAGACCTTTACATGTTTACATAGCATACTGTACACTGAGTGTATAAAACATTAGGAACAGACCTTTACATGTTTACATAGCATACTGCACACTGAGTGTATAAAACATTAGGAACAGACCTTTACATGTTTACATAGCATACTGCACACTGAGTGTAGAAAACATTAGGAACAGACCTTTACATGTTTACATAGCATACTGTACACTGAGTGTATAAAACATTAGGAACAGACCTTTACATGTTTACATAGCATACTGTACACTGAGTGTAGAAAACATTAGGAACAGACCTTTACATGTTTACATAGCATACTGCACACTGAGTGTATAAAACATTAGGAACAGACCTTTACATGTTTACATAGCATACTGTACACTGAGTGTATAAAACATTAGGAACAGACCTTTACATGTTTACATAGCATACTGCACACTGAGTGTATAAAACATTAGGAACAGACCTTTACATGTTTACATAGCATACTGTACACTGAGTGTAGAAAACATTAGGAACAGACCTTTACATGTTTACATAGCATACTGTACACTGAGTGTATAAAACATTAGGAACAGACCTTTACATGTTTACATAGCATACTGCACACTGAGTGTATAAAACATTAGGAACAGACCTAATATTGAGTTGCACCCCCTTTTGGCCTCAGAACAGCCTCAATTCGTCTGGGCATTGACTCTACAAGGTGTCGAAAGCTTTCCACAGGGATGCTGGTCCATGTTGACTCCAATGCTTCCCACAGTTGTGTCAAGTTGGCTGGATGTCCTTTGGAAGGTTGACCATGCTTGAAACACACGGGAAACTGTTGAGTGTGAAAAACCCAGCAGTGTTGCAGTTCTTGACACAAACCGGTGCGCCTGGCACCTACTACCATACCCCGTTCAAAGGCACTTCAATATTTTGTCTTGCCCATTCACCCTCTGAATGGCACACATACACAATCCATGTCTCAATTTTCTCAAGACTTAAAAATGCTTCTTTAACTCGTCTTCTCCCCTTCATCTACACTGATTGAAGTGGATTTAACAGGTGACATTAATAAGGCATCATAGCGTTCCCCTGGATTCACCTGATCAGTCTATGTCATGGAAATAGCAGGTGTTCCTAATGTTTTGTACACTAATTGTATGTGGGACATTCTGAAATCCATTTGAGTGAGTTTTTTTAAATGATTATATTTTGTCATTTTTTATTCCTCTGTATTGCCTCATCACAAAAGACACAGATGATATTCAACAGATATTTATGGTCTTAATCAACTATTAAACCACCAATGGAAAACTCTGATTCAATCTGTGTTCGGCTCATACCGTCAGTTTATCATCCAGCCCCATCAGTTTCCTCTGATTAGAAATCTCCAAACCATTTTCCTTTTCTATTGAAATCTAACTCACTGATATAACGTCTACTTTTATGAGGAGGAAATTCAATTAACCCACTGGAATGTCCATTATCTGGTGGAGATGATGGGATTGTATGAAGAATTGGAGACACCATTCCCCTTAATCGCTGTTCAGTTCAGCCTCTTTGGAGCTGCGAGGTTACCTACCATGCCAAGGGGTGTCATCGGTTGAAACGACTAGACACAGAGAGACCATTACATGTTTACAGAGCATACTGTATATGTAGCCTGGGTTTTAACTGGTGTAATAACAGATGTTTTTAATATCACCTTTGTGTCGGCTACGTTGTCCAATGAGTAATATTCGGTATTGTTGTGATCCAACCTCATATCTGTGACACTAGAGAGTCCACTCATTCTCACTGTATCCAGTCAGTAACTAGGGTATCATCTGTGATTACAGTCCGTGTCAAAGACATGATTGATTTCCCGAGCCCTTTAAAAACACATCTATCTCTCCACCTCCCGCCTAATAACCATCCCAACTCTCATTCCCCACACGCAGACAGACTAGTTGTCACGATCGTGTGGCGGATTAACGGACCAAAATGCAGCTTTTGGAAAATAAGCCATCTTCTTTTATTATAACACGAAGATGAACACGACACAAAAACACTTTAACAAAACAACAAAACAACAAAACGACCGTGAAGCTACAAACGTTGTGCACAAACATACAGGCTACTAACGTTCTTACATAGACAATTACCCACAACCAATGAGAGCCTATGGCTACCCTAAATAAGGCTCCCAATCAGAGACAACCGAAATCAGCTGTCTCTAATTGGGAACTCATTCAGGTAACCATAGACTCTCCTAGATAACTAACCAACATAGACAACGCTAGACATATACACTCAACACAAAACCATCTACTACACCCCATAACCCCTTTACCAAATAAACACCCAAAACCAACAAAACATAAACATTACCCATGTCACACCCTGACCTAACTAAAATAATAAAGAAAACAAAGAATAATAAGGCCAGGGCGTGACATAACCCCCCCCTTGAGGCGCGAACTCCGGGCGCACCATACACAGTCTAGGGGAGGGTCTGGGTGGGCTCCCCTCCACGGTGGCGGCTCCGGCTCTGGTCGTAGTCCCCACGTCACCACAGTACCTAACCACCTCCTAGGCTTCCTCCAAACGACCCCCCTCCACATTAACCCCATTGCATTAAGGGGGCGTTCCGGACTAAGGGACAGCTCCGGACTAAGGACCAGTACCAGGGTAAGGGGCAGTACCAGGGTCAGGGGCAGTACCAGGATAAGGGGCAGCACCAGGGGAAGGGGCAGCACCAGGGGAAGGGGCAGCACCAGGGGAAGGGGCAGCACCAGGGGAAGGGGCAGCACCAGGGGAAGGGGCAGCACCAGGGGAAGGGGCAGCTCCGGACTGAGGAATGGCAGCTCCGGACTGAGGGACTGCAGCTCCGGACTGAGGGACGGCCCATGGCTGGCTGACAGATCTGGCTGCTCATGGCTGGCTAACGGATCTGGCTGCTCATGGCTGGCTAACTGATCTGGCTGCTCATGGCTGGCTGACGGATCTGGCTGCTCATGGCTGGCTGACGGATCTGGCTGCTCATGGCTAGCTGACGGATCTGGCTGCTCATGGCTAGCTGACGGATCTGGCTGCTCATGGCTAGCTGACGGATCTGGCTGCTCATGGCTAGCTGACGGATCTGGCTGCTCATGGCTAGCTGACGGATCTGGCTGCTCATGGCTAGCTGACGGATCTGGCTGCTCATGGCTGGCTGACTGATCTGGCTGCTCCTGTCTGGTTGGCGGCTCTGGCAGATCCTGTCTGGTTGGCGGCTCTGGCAGATCCTGTCTGGTTGGCGGCTCTGGCAGATCCTGTCTGACGGACGGCTCTAGCGGCTCCTGTCTGGCTGGCGGCTCTAGCGGCTCCTGTCTGGCGGACGGCTCAGTGGGCTCATGGCAGACGGGCGGCTTTGCAGGCTCATGGCAGACGGGCGGCTTTGCAGGCTCATTGCAGACGGATGGCTCAGATGGCGCTGGGGAGACGGATGGCTCAGATGGCGCTGGGGAGACGGATGGCTCAGATGGCGCTGGGGAGACGAGCAGTTCAGTCAATGCTGTGCAGACGGCAGACTCCTGCCGGCTGAGGCGCACTGTAGGCCTGGTGCGTGGTGCCGGGACTGGTGGCACCGGGCTGGGGACACGCATCTCAGGGCTAGTGCGGGGAGCAGCAACAGGACGCACAGGACTCTGGGGACACACAGGAGGCTTGGTGCGTGGTTTAGACACTGGTGGTAAAGGGCTGGAGACACGCACCATATAGCTAGTGCGTGGAGGAGGCACTGGTGGTACTGGATTGGGGCGGGGAGGTGGCGCCGGAAATACCGGACCGTGCAGGCGTACTGGCTCCCTTGAACGCCGAGCCTGCCCAACCTTACCTGGTTGTATGCTCCCCGTCGCCTGACCAGTGCGGGGAGGTGGAATAACCCGCACCGGCCTATGTAGGCGAACCGGGGACACCATGCGTAAGGCTGGTGCCATGTACGCCGGCCCGAGGAGACGCACTGGTGACCAGATGCGTTGGGCCGGCTTCATGACATACGGCTCAACGCTCAGTCTAGCCCGGCCGATACGTGGAGCTGAAATGTACCGAACCGGGCTATGCACGCGTACAGGAGACACCGTGCGCTCTACTGCGTAACACGGTGTCTGCCCGTACTCCCGCTCTCCACGGTAAGTACAGGGAGTAGGCGCAGGTTTCCTACCTGACTTCGCCACACTCCCTTTAAGGCCCCCCCCAAAAAAATTTGGGTTGTACTCACGGGTCTCCAGCCTTGTCTCCGTGCTGCCTCCTCATATCGCCTCCTCTCGGCTTTCGCTGCCTCCAGCTCTTCACGAGGGAGGCGATATTCTCCAGGTTGATCCCAAGGTCCATCTCCTTCCAATTCGTCCTCCCAACTCCAGAAATCCTGTGTAGGTAGGTCCTGTTGCCGCCTTCCATGCCGCTTGGTCCTATGGTGAGTAATTCTGTCACGATCGTGTGGCGGATTAACGGACCAAAATGCAGCTTTTGGAAAATAAGCCATCTTCTTTTATTATAACACGAAGATGAACACGACACAAAAACACTTTAACAAAACAACAAAACAACAAAACGACCGTGAAGCTACAAACGTTGTGCACAAACATACAGGCTACTAACGTTCTTACATAGACAATTACCCACAACCAATGAGAGCCTATGGCTACCCTAAATAAGGCTCCCAATCAGAGACAACCGAAATCAGCTGTCTCTAATTGGGAACTCATTCAGGTAACCATAGACTCTCCTAGATAACTAACCAACATAGACAACGCTAGACATATACACTCAACACAAAACCATCTACTACACCCCATAACCCCTTTACCAAATAAACACCCAAAACCAACAAAACATAAACATTACCCATGTCACACCCTGACCTAACTAAAATAATAAAGAAAACAAAGAATAATAAGGCCAGGGCGTGACACTAGTGGTGCGTGGCAATCGCTCAGGATGTTTTGGAGTGGAGGATATGAGAGCAATGTTTTGGTGGCGAATAGAGTAATGGTTTTCCGTTTCCGATTTGGTCCGTGGTGGAATCGTCGGTTTGAGGTTGCGCTTTTCCTAATCATCTCTCGATACAGGGGTTATTGAAGTTTGAATATAATCGTATCGTGAATTCTCCTTTTATTTATTTAAAATCCACACAAAATGCCCATTAAATTGGAGTTAAAGTGAGGAGCAGAAGTGGAGCTCAATTGAAGATCTGAAAGTGTTTTCACAGGACTCATTGTTGTAGTGACAGTTGCGTTTCAGTCCTACCATTAAATAGTTTGTGTTTGTCGTCAAAAGCAGGTTTTTATCCTAGTTGTAATATTCCTTTGTTGGTGTGTCAGTGTTGCTGAATCTGAAAATGTTTACCGGTATGTAAATATCATAATCCCTTTTAAATGGAGAACAGTATGTGACAGAAGGTGTCAAAGACAATTAGCAGAGTTCTGACAATATTTAAGTGAAGATAATCAACACTAACCAAGGGAAGGAAATGAAAGAAAGGCAAAGACAGTTGACAATCACATCGTTATGGATCTATTTCATACTATAAGCATTTGGCGTCATTTACTTCAGCGATAAAGCGAGAGAAACATCTCTCTGTCCCACTACATCAGCCCTCTGTGCTAATGCCACATTTGGTGTCACTCATCGGTGACGTCCACCTCAGAGATAAAGAGAACAGAAGAGTGGAGAGATATGGAGCGTATAGAAAGAGTCTCCTGTCTGTCTGTGTATTTTGCAATTGCATGTTCCCTTGTAGTGAGATTGGTGTCTCGGGGTCACCAGGTCACGTTTGCCCATTGAGCCAATCACAAAGGGACATTCCACCGAGGTCACATCAGTGAGCGTTTTAAAAGAGGCTCCATGTATAGAGCAGTTGTTTCCCTCTGACCTCCAGGTCATTAGGACGTCACGCCGGCCCTTCACAGCCCTGCTCCTTGACGTTGAACTGACGTAGGGAGGTCATGAGGCTGTTATAGATGGTGTCGTAACCCCTGGACCCCACGGAAACCCCTAATCTGTCCTGCTCCTCAGATATTTGGGGACAACAAATGAGACAAGGTCTAGGTCTAGGAAACGCATCGACACACCGAAACTCTCATAGACACAGAAACGCTGACACGTACACACAGGGCACACTTCTACACTCCCCACTGTGAAGAATCGAGTTCTCCCTCTCCCCTTGTCTTCACCCTGCTGAGGCCAGACAGTTCTCCCTCTCCCCTTGTCTTCACCCTGCTGAGGCAAGACAGTTCTCCCTCTCCCCTTGTCTTCACCCTGCTGAGGCCAGACAGTTCTCCCTCTCCCCTTCTGGTCACCCTGCTGAGGCCAGACAGTTCTCCCTCTCCCCTTCTGGTCACCCTGCTGAGGCCAGACAGTTCTCCCTCTCCCCTTCTGGTCACCCTGCTGAGGCCAGACAGTTCTCCCTCTCCCCTTCTCTTCACCCTGCTGAGGCCAGACAGTCCCCCCCCCCCTTCTCGTCACCCTGCTGAGGCCAGACAGTTCTCCCTCTCCCCTTCTCGTCACCCTGCTGAGGCCAGACAGTTCTCCCTCTCCCCTTCTCGTCAACCTGCTGAGGCCAGACAGTTCTCCCTCTCCCCTTCTCTTCACCCTGCTGAGGCCAGACAGTTCTCCCTCTCCCCTTGTCTTCACCCTGCTGAGGCCAGACAGTTCTCCCTCTCCCCTTCTGGTCACCCTGCTGAGGCCAGACAGTTCTCCCTCTCCCCTTCTCTTCACCCTGCTGAGGCCAGACAGTTCTCCCTCTCCCCTTGTCTTCACCCTGCTGAGGCCAGACAGTTCTCCCTCTCCCCTTCTGGTCACCCTGCTGAGGCCAGACAGTTCTCCCTCTCCCCTTCTCTTCACCCTGCTGAGGCCAGACAGTTCTCCCTCTCCCCTTGTCTTCACCCTGCTGACCCCAGACAGTTCTCCCTCTCCCCTTGTCTTCACCCTGCTGAGGCCAGACAGTTCTCCCTCTCTCTCCCCTTCTCGTCACCCTGCTGAGGCCAGACAGTTCTCCCTCTCCCCTTCTCTTCACCCTGCTGAGGCCAGACAGTTCTCCCTCTCCCCTTCTCGTCACCCTGCTGAGGCCAGACAGTTCTCCCTCTCCCCTTCTCTTCACCCTGCTGAGGCCAGACAGTTCTCCCTCTCCCCTTGTCTTCACCCTGCTGAGGCCAGACAGTTCTCCCTCTCCCCTTCTGGTCACCCTGCTGAGGCCAGACAGTTCTCCCTCTCCCCTTGTCTTCACCCTGCTGAGGCCAGACAGTTCTCCCTCTCCCCTTGTCTTCACCCTGCTGAGGCCAGACAGTTCTCCCTCTCTCTCCCCTTCTCGTCACCCTGCTGAGGCCAGACAGTTCTCCCTCTCCCCTTCTCTTCACCCTGCTGAGGCCAGACAGTTCTCCCTCTCCCCTTGTCTTCACCCTGCTGAGGCCAGACAGTTCTCCCTCTCCCCTTGTCTTCACCCTGCTGAGGCCAGACAGTTCTCCCTCTCCCCTTGTCTTCACCCTGCTGAGGCCAGACAGTTCTCCCTCTTCCCTTGTCTTCACCCTGCTGAGGCCAGACAGTTCTCCCTCTCCCCTTGTCTTCACCCTGCTGAGGCCAGACAGTTCTCCCTCTCCCCTTCTCTTCACCCTGCTGAGGCCAGAGAGTTCTCACACTCCCCCTCCCTGAGGTTTGGAGTAACCCTCCTGGGGCAACAGTAGCAGTGTCCCGTTACCTCACTGTCTCTTTCCCAATTCTCAGGCTGTCCAGTCCTGTCACACCCCCCTAGTCCTCTGTTAGCAGCTCTACTGTGCCACTAGACCCAGGCACATCTCAATGACAGGAGCCCCTCAGTGACAGGACACAGGCTGTGCTGTAACACTGTCTCTCTCTAGACTCACTCAGTGACAGGACGCAGGCTGTGCTGTAACACCGTCTCTCTAGACTCACTCAGTGACAGGACACAGGCTGTGCTGTAACACCGTCTCTCTAGACTCACTCAGTGACAGGACACAGGCTGTGCTGTAACATCGTCTCTCTAGACTCACTCAGTGACAGGACACACGCTGTGCTGTAACACCATCTCTCTTTAGACTCACTCAGTGACCGGACACAGGCTGCGCTGTAACACCGTCTCTCTAGACTCTCTCAGTGACAGGACACACACTGTTCTGTAACACCGTCTCTCTAGACTCACTCAGTGACAGGACACAGGCTGTGCTGTAACACCGTCTCTCTAGACTCACTCAGTGACAGGACACAGGCTGTGCTGTAACACTGTCTCTCTAGACTCACTCAGTGACAGGACACACACTGTTCTGTAACACCGTCTCTCTAGACTCACTCAGTGACAGGACGCAGGCTGTGCTGTAACACTGTCTCTCTAGACTCTCTCAGTGACAGGACACACACTGTTCTGTAACACCGTCTCTCTAGACTCACTCAGTGACAGGACGCATGCTGTACTGTAACACCGTCTCTAGACTCTCTCAGTGACAGGACACACACTGTTCTGTAACACCGTCTCTCTAGACTCTCTCAGTGACAGGACACAGGCTGTGCTGTAACACCGTCTCTCTAGACTCTCTCAGTGACAGGACTCAGGCTGTGCTGTAACACCGTCTCTCTAGACTCTCTCAGTGACAGGACACACACTGTTCTGTAACACCGTCTCTCTAGACTCTCTCAGTGACAGGACGCAGGCTGTGCTGTAACACCGTCTCTCTAGACTCACTCAGTGACAGGACGCAGGCTGTGCTGTAACACCGTCTCTCTAGACTCACTCAGTGACAGGACGCAGGCTGTGCTGTAACACCGTCTCTCTAGACTCACTCAGTGACAGGACGCAGGCTGTGCTGTAACACCGTCTCTCTAGACTCTCTCAGTGACAGGACACAGGCTGTGCTGTAACACTGTCTCTCTAGACTCTCTCAGTGACAGGAAACAGGATGTGCTGTAACACTGTCTCTCTAGACACTCTCAGTGACAGGACACACACTGTTCTGTAACACCGTCTCTCTAGACTCTCTCAGTGACAGGACGCAGGCTGTGCTGTAACACCGTCTCTCTAGACTCTCTCAGTGACAGGACACACACTGTTCTGTAACACCGTCTCTCTAGACTCACTCAGTGACAGGACGCAGGCTGTGCTGTAACACCGTCTCTCTAGACTCTCTCAGTGACAGGACACACACTGTTCTGTAACACCGTCTCTCTAGACTCTCTCAGTGACAGGACGCAGGCTGTGCTGTAACACCGTCTCTCTAGACTCACTCAGTGACAGGACGCAGGCTGTGCTGTAACACTGTCTCTCTAGACTCACTCAGTGACAGGACACAGGCTGTGCTGTAACACCGTCTCTCTAGACTCTCTCAGTGACAGGACTCAGGCTGTGCTGTAACACCGTCTCTCTAGACTCTCTCAGTGACAGGACACACACTGTTCTGTAACACCGTCTCTCTAGACTCTCTCAGTGACAGGACGCAGGCTGTGCTGTAACACCATCTCTCTAGACTCACTCAGTGACAGGACGCAGGCTGTGCTGTAACACCGTCTCTCTAGACTCACTCAGTGACAGGACTCACGCTGTGCTGTAACACCGTCTCTCTAGACTCTCTCAGTGACAGGACACACACTGTTCTGTAACACCGTCTCTCTAGACTCACTCAGTGACAGGACACACACTGTTCTGTAACACCGTCTCTCTAGACTCACTCAGTGACAGGACGCAGGCTGTGCTGTAACACCGTCTCTAGACTCTCTCAGTGACAGGACACACACTGTTCTGTAACACCGTCTCTCTAGACTCTCTCAGTGACAGGACACAGGCTGTGCTGTAACACCGTCTCTCAAGACTCTCTCAGTGACAGGAAACAGGCTGTGCTGTAACACTGTCTCTCTAGACTCTCTCAGTGACAGGACACAGGCTGTGCTGTAACACTGTCTCTCTAGACTCTCTCAGTGACAGGAAACAGGCTGTGCTGTAACACTGTCTCTCTAGACTCTCTCAGTGACAGGACACACACTGTTCTGTAACACCGTCTCTCTAGACTCTCTCAGTGACAGGACGCAGGCTGTGCTGTAACACCGTCTCTCTAGACTCTCTCAGTGACAGGACACACACTGTTCTGTAACACCGCCTCTCTAGACTCACTCAGTGACAGGACGCAGGCTGTGCTGTAACACCGTCTCTCTAGACTCTCTCAGTGACAGGACACACACTGTTCTGTAACACCGTCTCTCTAGACTCTCTCAGTGACAGGACGCAGGCTGTGCTGTAACACCGTCTCTCTAGACTCACTCAGTGACAGGACGCAGGCTGTGCTGTAACACTGTCTCTCCAGACTCACTCAGTGACAGGACACAGGCTGTGCTGTAACACCGTCTCTCTAGACTCTCTCAGTGACAGGACTCAGGCTGTGCTGTAACACCGTCTCTCTAGACTCTCTCAGTGACAGGACACACACTGTTCTGTAACACCGTCTCTCTAGACTCTCTCAGTGACAGGACGCAGGCTGTGCTGTAACACCGTCTCTCTAGACTCACTCAGTGACAGGACACACACTGTTCTGTAACACCGTCTCTCTAGACTCACTCAGTGACAGGACGCAGGCTGTACTGTAACACCGTCTCTAGACTCTCTCAGTGACAGGACACACACTGTTCTGTAACACCGTCTCTCTAGACTCTCTCAGTGACAGGACACAGGCTGTGCTGTAACACCGTCTCTCTAGACTCTCTCAGTGACAGGACTCAGGCTGTGCTGTAACACCGTCTCTCTAGACTCTCTCAGTGACAGGACACACACTGTTCTGTAACACCGTCTCTCTAGACTCTCTCAGTGACAGGACGCAGGCTGTGCTGTAACACCGTCTCTCTAGACTCACTCAGTGACAGGACGCAGGCTGTGCTGTAACACCGTCTCTCTAGACTCACTCAGTGACAGGACGCAGGCTGTGCTGTAACACCGTCTCTCTAGACTCACTCAGTGACAGGACGCAGGCTGTGCTGTAACACCGTCTCTCTAGACTCTCTCAGTGACAGGACACAGGCTGTGCTGTAACACTGTCTCTCTAGACTCTCTCAGTGACAGGAAACAGGATGTGCTGTAACACTGTCTCTCTAGACACTCTCAGTGACAGGACACACACTGTTCTGTAACACCGTCTCTCTAGACTCTCTCAGTGACAGGACGCAGGCTGTGCTGTAACACCGTCTCTCTAGACTCTCTCAGTGACAGGACACACACTGTTCTGTAACACCGTCTCTCTAGACTCACTCAGTGACAGGACGCAGGCTGTGCTGTAACACCGTCTCTCTAGACTCTCTCAGTGACAGGACACACACTGTTCTGTAACACCGTCTCTCTAGACTCTCTCAGTGACAGGACGCAGGCTGTGCTGTAACACCGTCTCTCTAGACTCACTCAGTGACAGGACGCAGGCTGTGCTGTAACACTGTCTCTCTAGACTCACTCAGTGACAGGACACAGGCTGTGCTGTAACACCGTCTCTCTAGACTCTCTCAGTGACAGGACTCAGGCTGTGCTGTAACACCGTCTCTCTAGACTCTCTCAGTGACAGGACACACACTGTTCTGTAACACCGTCTCTCTAGACTCTCTCAGTGACAGGGCGCAGGCTGTGCTGTAACACCATCTCTCTAGACTCACTCAGTGACAGGACGCAGGCTGTGCTGTAACACCGTCTCTCTAGACTCACTCAGTGACAGGACTCACGCTGTGCTGTAACACCGTCTCTCTAGACTCACTCAGTGACAGGACTCACGCTGTGCTGTAACACCGTCTCTCTAGACTCTCTCAGTGACAGGACACACACTGTTCTGTAACACCGTCTCTCTAGACTCACTCAGTGACAGGACACACACTGTTCTGTAACACCGTCTCTCTAGACTCACTCAGTGACAGGACGCAGGCTGTGCTGTAACACCGTCTCTAGACTCTCTCAGTGACAGGACACACACTGTTCTGTAACACCGTCTCTCTAGACTCTCTCAGTGACAGGACACAGGCTGTGCTGTAACACCGTCTCTCAAGACTCTCTCAGTGACAGGAAACAGGCTGTGCTGTAACACTGTCTCTCTAGACTCTCTGTGACAGGACACAGGCTGTGCTGTAACACTGTCTCTCTAGACTCTCTCAGTGACAGGAAACAGGCTGTGCTGTAACACTGTCTCTCTAGACTCTCTCAGTGACAGGACACACACTGTTCTGTAACACCGTCTCTCTAGACTCTCTCAGTGACAGGACGCAGGCTGTGCTGTAACACCGTCTCTCTAGACTCTCTCAGTGACAGGACACACACTGTTCTGTAACACCGTCTCTCTAGACTCACTCAGTGACAGGACGCAGGCTGTGCTGTAACACCGTCTCTCTAGACTCTCTGTGACAGGACACACACTGTTCTGTAACACCGTCTCTCTAGACTCTCTCAGTGACAGGACGCAGGCTGTGCTGTAACACCGTCTCTCTAGACTCACTCAGTGACAGGACGCAGGCTGTGCTGTAACACTGTCTCTCCAGACTCACTCAGTGACAGGACACAGGCTGTGCTGTAACACCGTCTCTCTAGACTCTCTCAGTGACAGGACTCAGGCTGTGCTGTAACACCGTCTCTCTAGACTCTCTCAGTGACAGGACACACACTGTTCTGTAACACCGTCTCTCTAGACTCTCTCAGTGACAGGACGCAGGCTGTGCTGTAACACCGTCTCTCTAGACTCACTCAGTGACAGGACGCAGGCTGTGCTGTAACACCGTCTCTCTAGACTCACTCAGTGACAGGACGCAGGCTGTGCTGTAACACCGTCTCTCTAGACTCTCTCAGTGACAGGACACAGGCTGTGCTGTAACACTGTCTCTCTAGACTCTCTCAGTGACAGGAAACAGGATGTGCTGTAACACTGTCTCTCTAGACTCTCTCAGTGACAGGACACACACTGTTCTGTAACACCGTCTCTCTAGACTCTCTCAGTGACAGGACGCAGGCTGTGCTGTAACACCGTCTCTCTAGACTCTCTCAGTGACAGGACACACACTTTTCTGTAACACCGTCTCTCTAGACTCACTCAGTGACAGGACGCAGGCTGTGCTGTAACACCGTCTCTCTAGGCTCTCTCAGTGACAGGACACACACTGTTCTGTAACACCGTCTCTCTAGACTCTCTCAGTGACAGTACGCAGGCTGTGCTGTAACACCGTCTCTCTAGACTCACTCAGTGACAGGACGCAGGCTGTGCTGTAACACTGTCTCTCTAGACTCACTCAGTGACAGGACACAGGCTGTGCTGTAACACCGTCTCTCTAGACTCTCTCAGTGACAGGACTCAGGCTGTGCTGTAACACTGTCTCTCTAGACTCTCTCAGTGACAGGACACACACTGTTCTGTAACACCGTCTCTCTAGACTCTCTCAGTGACAGGACACACACTGTTCTGTAACACCGTCTCTCTAGACTCACTCAGTGACAGGACACACACTGTTCTGTAACACCGTCTCTCTAGATTCACTCAGTGACAGGACGCAGGCTGTGCTGTAACACCGTCTCTCTAGACTCTCTCAGTGACAGGACACACACTGTTCTGTAACACCGTCTCTCTAGATTCTCTCAGTGACAGGACGCAGGCTGTGCTGTAACACCGTCTCTCTAGACTCACTCAGTGACAGGACGCAGGCTGTGCTGTAACACTGTCTCTCTAGACTCACTCAGTGACAGGACACAGGCTGTGCTGTAACACCGTCTCTCTAGACTCTCTCAGTGACAGGACTCAGGCTGTGCTGTAACACCGTCTCTCTAGACTCTCTCAGTGACAGGACACACACTGTTCTGTAACACCGTCTCTCTAGACTCTCTCAGTGACAGGGCGCAGGCTGTGCTGTAACACCATCTCTCTAGACTCACTCAGTGACAGGACGCAGGCTGTGCTGTAACACCGTCTCTCTAGACTCACTCAGTGACAGGACTCACGCTGTGCTGTAACACCGTCTCTCTAGACTCACTCAGTGACAGGACTCACGCTGTGCTGTAACACCGTCTCTCTAGACTCTCTCAGTGACAGGACACACACTGTTCTGTAACACCGTCTCTCTAGACTCACTCAGTGACAGGACACACACTGTTCTGTAACACCGTCTCTCTAGACTCACTCAGTGACAGGACGCAGGCTGTGCTGTAACACCGTCTCTAGACTCTCTCAGTGACAGGACACACACTGTTCTGTAACACCGTCTCTCTAGACTCTCTCAGTGACAGGACACAGGCTGTGCTGTAACACCGTCTCTCAAGACTCTCTCAGTGACAGGAAACAGGCTGTGCTGTAACACTGTCTCTCTAGACTCTCTGTGACAGGACACAGGCTGTGCTGTAACACTGTCTCTCTAGACTCTCTCAGTGACAGGAAACAGGCTGTGCTGTAACACTGTCTCTCTAGACTCTCTCAGTGACAGGACACACACTGTTCTGTAACACCGTCTCTCTAGACTCTCTCAGTGACAGGACGCAGGCTGTGCTGTAACACCGTCTCTCTAGACTCTCTCAGTGACAGGACACACACTGTTCTGTAACACCGTCTCTCTAGACTCACTCAGTGACAGGACGCAGGCTGTGCTGTAACACCGTCTCTCTAGACTCTCTGTGACAGGACACACACTGTTCTGTAACACCGTCTCTCTAGACTCTCTCAGTGACAGGACGCAGGCTGTGCTGTAACACCGTCTCTCTAGACTCACTCAGTGACAGGACGCAGGCTGTGCTGTAACACTGTCTCTCCAGACTCACTCAGTGACAGGACACAGGCTGTGCTGTAACACCGTCTCTCTAGACTCTCTCAGTGACAGGACTCAGGCTGTGCTGTAACACCGTCTCTCTAGACTCTCTCAGTGACAGGACACACACTGTTCTGTAACACCGTCTCTCTAGACTCTCTCAGTGACAGGACGCAGGCTGTGCTGTAACACCGTCTCTCTAGACTCACTCAGTGACAGGACGCAGGCTGTGCTGTAACACCGTCTCTCTAGACTCACTCAGTGACAGGACGCAGGCTGTGCTGTAACACCGTCTCTCTAGACTCTCTCAGTGACAGGACACAGGCTGTGCTGTAACACTGTCTCTCTAGACTCTCTCAGTGACAGGAAACAGGATGTGCTGTAACACTGTCTCTCTAGACTCTCTCAGTGACAGGACACACACTGTTCTGTAACACCGTCTCTCTAGACTCTCTCAGTGACAGGACGCAGGCTGTGCTGTAACACCGTCTCTCTAGACTCTCTCAGTGACAGGACACACACTTTTCTGTAACACCGTCTCTCTAGACTCACTCAGTGACAGGACGCAGGCTGTGCTGTAACACCGTCTCTCTAGACTCTCTCAGTGACAGGACACACACTGTTCTGTAACACCGTCTCTCTAGACTCTCTCAGTGACAGTACGCAGGCTGTGCTGTAACACCGTCTCTCTAGACTCACTCAGTGACAGGACGCAGGCTGTGCTGTAACACTGTCTCTCTAGACTCACTCAGTGACAGGACACAGGCTGTGCTGTAACACCGTCTCTCTAGACTCTCTCAGTGACAGGACTCAGGCTGTGCTGTAACACTGTCTCTCTAGACTCTCTCAGTGACAGGACACACACTGTTCTGTAACACCGTCTCTCTAGACTCTCTCAGTGACAGGACACACACTGTTCTGTAACACCGTCTCTCTAGACTCACTCAGTGACAGGACACACACTGTTCTGTAACACCGTCTCTCTAGACTCACTCAGTGACAGGACACACGCTGTTCTGTAACACCATCTCTCTCTAGACTCTCTCAGTGACAGGACTCACGCTGTGTATCTGTTCTCCCAGGCCCTCTCCTGCTGTGTCGTGGCCACACCGGCCCCTTTAAGAGCCTCAGCACCCAGAAGCCCTTTTTTCACCAAGCCTGTGACGTAACCAGGATGTTTGTGTTTCTCCATCATCCCTCTCTCCCTCCTTTTCTCTTTCTCCTCCTCTGCCTCCTTTTGTAAAGTTACTTTTTTGAAAACAGATCTAGCTCGGCCTTCCTGCCCACTTCCAACCCCCCAACCCCCCCCCCCCCCCCCCCCCCCTCTCTCTCTCAAAACCAAAGCCCTGAAATGAAATCGGGACGGTCACACGAAACAGTAAGCCAAAGCTTCCCCACTTGTCTCTCCTGTCGTCGGGTGTCACGCTGTTGTTGTAGTTTTGCGTAGGAATTAGCCGTCTATCAGTCAGCCCATCAGACTCTGACATGCTGTGGAGATATGAATCATGATCTGTGGCGTGATTCTGCATGACTGTGAAATCCAGTTGCTGGATATGATTTGGGTCTCTATTATATTACTGAATGAATTCTATCATAGTGAATGGAATTGAATTATAGAGCAGATGTCATGTATTAACTCTGTGGGACCAGCAAAGCCGAACATCTCCAATGACAATAACACGGAAGATGGCCAGGCCGGTCTCACACAATGCTTTGTTTGTGTTTGTGGTAAACTGTCTAAGAGGATTTTGCTCTAGAAATGAGCTGCGGGATGTCTTTCTGAAAACTACTGTTTATGTCCCAAGTGTGTGAGTATGTGTGTTTATTAGTGTGTGTTTAGTAGTGTGTGTTTTAGTAGTGTGTGTGTGTGTGTGTTTTAGTAATGTGTGTGTTTATTAGTGTGTGTTTATTAGTGTGTGTTTAGTAGTGTGTGTTTTAGTAGTGTGTGTGTGTGTGTGTTTTAGTAATGTGTGTGTGTGTGTTTTAGTAGTGTGTGTGTTTTAGTAGTGTGTGTGTGTGTGTTTTAGTAGTGTGTGTGTGTGTGTTTTAGTAGTGTGTGTGTGTTTTGGTAGAATGTATACATACTGACTAATTCCTTACAAATGTAGATGTGCGACAGCAATAAAAGAAACACAGAGAATCTCCAGGTAGAACATTTGATTCAGTCATCCCTCCCTTTCCTTCCAGTTTGCAAATCTATCCAAACGCAAGTAGTGGGGAAACCCTGAAATCCTGCGTGGCTAATAGAAGTGTCTTTGTGGCCTTCACTGAGTGAGGAATCTGTCGATATACCCATTCATCACCAGAATAGCATTAGCCTAAGCGTAAGCAGTGTCTGGGGCTTGGGGCTAAACCTGTGGGCTAAACCTATGGGCTGGGACTAGTGCTCCCTAACTGCCTAGTCTCTGTCCTGTC